>NC_048298.1:106992908-107267064 GCF_013100865.1 Trachemys scripta elegans | reverse complement strand
CATCTGTAGCTTTCACTCTATGCATCCGAAGAAGTGAGGTTTTTACTCACGAAAGCTTATGCCCAAATAAATCTGTTAGTCTTTAAGGTGCCACCAGACTCTTTGTTGTTTTTGTAGATACAGACTAACACGGCTACCCCCTGATACTTACCAAAGCAGAGAAGAGCACACAGGGAAAGAGAGATCAGTAATTGTCATTCACATAGCAGTGTGTGATAGCTGCTGGACACATGCCAAAATGGTGCACAACAGCATTGTGTCCACACAAACATACAGAAGTAATTCAATTTGCAGCAAACTTAGTTCACTTTGCAGAAGGACTCCAGAGTTTGCAATAAATGTGGAGTTAATGCACTGTGACGGATTGTGTCGCGTGTACACAACTGTTTTCAAACCAGGTTAACTGAATTTAACCCAGTTTAAACCCCTTAAATTCAGAAGGACACTGTCCACACAGGAATTTAATGTGGTTTAACTAATCCACTTTAAATTCACACCTTTAGTTCATTTAGATTCTCTTTCCCCAACTTTTGTATAGACAAGCCCTAAGTCTAAATAAAAGGGATTAAAAGTGTATTGTCCTGTGCATTTCAGTTTATCAGAACACTTTCCTAAAAACGTATGCCCTCTCTAAGCTATAGAATACAAAGGAAAAACCATAGCAATATTGATACAGTACAAAACTGGAAAATAAAAGTGCTAACACTTCTGAATAATAAACTTAAGCTAGTCTTATTAAAAACTTTTGGTGTGCTGATTGTAACTCAATCACTCCAGAAGGCAAACTTAACATAGATTCAAGAAACTGCCTCCTCTTCGCCTTAGCCAGCATCTTGTCAAACTATTAATAGCTTCTTTAGAAAATGAAAATGACTGTCATGTCCCTGACAGAAAAGTAACTTCCCAAGAAACAGAAGGTAACTGATGCCACACAATCTGCTGTACCATAATGATGTCATATCTACCATACAGATTTATACTTTTACACCTTTAGTGAAAATGAGAGGTGAGAGCTAATTCAGCTCTCAAACAGTGTTGCTTAGTGGGTAGGGAAACTCCCCTTTACCACTCATGGGAATTGAATTACCTGAGCTATGGAAAGCAGTAACATCTTAGTCAATTCAGAATTAGGTGCCTGGTGGAAGTGTAACTGAAGTCACTGGAAGGATCCTGAAAGTGGGCCTACATACTGGAATTAAAAACAAAGGGGAGGAGAGTGTCAGGAAAAAAAACAGGGAAAGGATTTTCCCAAAAAATATATAAAAAATTCCATTCAAGTGAAAACTTCCAGACATTTTATGGATAGCAATGTTCACTACACAGTGACTGAGTGCCTTAGGAAAAGACAAATTTCACAACAATTTACAGATGTCCCAACCAAAATGAACAGGAGACTAATGAACTGCTATTATCTTGTGCACAGCACACAAGTACAGAATTAACAGTAACTGTCTTATTTCTGTATTCTAGAATCTGGGGGTTTAATTTGATTGAGGAGGGAGGAAGGATCACTGCTCCTTGTTAAAGTGAGCTAATGAATAATAAATTTGGGAAAGGGACGAAAAGGGAGTTTGTCTTGAGAAATGTTTCCAAATCAACCTGTGCTGAAAATCCTATATAAACAAGGGGTTGTATCAGTGGAATTTGTACTTATTTATCACATTCAAAACAAATACTAGTTATCCCTGTGGCCCTGACAACAGGAGAGACTGAAAGGCATGAAGAAAATTAAGAAGGAAAGAAGACACAAAAATAGCAATCATCCACACTAAGATGGATTCATCTTTACCAGACATACAATGCTTTGGCACCAATTCCACATCTCTTTTATAAATTATGTTTTTATTTTAATTTGAATGTTATTTCATTTTCTCTCTCTTTTTTTTTTTTTTTTTTAAATTCACCTATCTGAAACATCAGCCAACTAACAAAAACCACTGTGAGGAGGAGGGGTTTGGCTTGTGACTGTATTTCTTTCATTTCTCACAGAGAAATCTCTCAAGAAAGTCTTTCAATAATGGTTAGAGGATCTCCAGGTGACCTTGATTTGCCATAAAATTGCTTCATTAACGTGGAGACAACAATTTCTGACCCTAACAGTCTGAGGAAGAGTACAACTATGTGTCACTTGTGATAAAAAAGTGTTTTTGTTTTGTAACCCCAAATGACAGTCACCCTAGGCAGTCTCCCAATTTGATAGATTAATTAAAGAAGAATAAAATGTAAGATGTTACACACGCACACACACACTAAAATAACTGGAATATGTGATAATCAGATTTCTCTCTCCTCTTTCTGGATCCAGCTCTGCTTTCTATTTGCCAATTCATCACTTGCCTTGTTAGCAGATAGCAGAAACAAAGCAGCTACACCTTGTTGCTGTAAGCTTCCTCAAACTAGTTACTGTATGAGTGATTATTTTTACTAAGAAAAAATGGGGAGAGCGGCCTACAGCCTTCATTTATCAGCACAGGGGAAAACATAGCTTAAAGCAAGACAGCGATGAGCAGAAAATGGCATTGTTCTAAAATAAAATCAGAATATACTCCTACCACCCACAATCCTCTGTATATGAAAGTCAGAGCCACGTTCTGCCTCAAAGCTCATTTCAGGTCTCTACCCGGGCTTCAGATACACATTCTAATAGATTTCATGATAGGGAATTAACAATAAAATCTGGTGTAATCAGGAACAACCTGCCAAATACTATTTTCACTTTAAAGATTTGTGTTTCTGCTAACAACGGACATCTTTCTTTAGGCCTTTTACCATTCATAAACATTATATAATCAAATATACTATAAAAACAAAAGCTACACTGAGCTCAGGGTTTTTTTTGGTTTTGTTTTGTTTTTTTAAACCTTTTTAGTTTAAACCTTTTCCAGTCCAAAAGACCTTCACCCCAAAACAAGGCTCACTATAATTCTGTTTTTATACACATTGTGGCTGGATCTTTCTTTGTAACTGGAGCTTGGACCACATCGTACCTCCACCTTATTTAAGGAAGGTATAATCTTTTCCTTGCGCCCATCAAATAAGGCAAGTTTTCATCAATATGTAAATTCAATGGTTAAAATACATTAATACCAGGCTAATTAAGACAAGGCGACTGAGTACTGCTTTCCTACCTTGCTGAAACTGTTGTGTACTCTGTCTTTTTCCAGGCTTGCACAGAAGCACTAGCTTGGTGATTTTATTACTGTCAGCTTATTCTCAAATACAATCAGGTAAATGTATTCAAATTAGAGTCATCACCCAAATTCTCCTTCCAGAGGCATCTGTCTTCTTACTCACTAGTTAGGAATCAGATTGTCGTGGGTGGAGAAGTCAAGCCCCTAACTACACACTTTTAGCACCAACCAACATGTAATACGATACATAAAATTAACATGTACAAGACAACAAATTAAAGAAAGCAGATGCTAGAACAAAAAAACCCAAATAAATAATGAAAATCAATCAGGGATGAAAACCAGCGGTGATATTAACTCTGATTAAAATAATTATCACTCTTCTAATCACCAAAATGGATTGGGAAAACTTTAGAACAGGATTTTATCAGGTTTATATTTAGAAGTTTGCAGCAACATGTAGCTCGGTCTCATAGTGCACACACAATAACAAATATTTCTTCAGTAATTGTGATAGTTTCTCTCTCTCTCTCTCACTCTGGGTGGAAGTAGATCCTTAACTCTTCACTACAACAGTAGAATCATAACTGTAACCATGTCGCCAATGGCAGTAAAAAAGCCTGAGCTCTTACTATTGCTTCCTCCATTGCTACCCACCAGTAAATATACAAAGTTAGGTATTTATAACTCTGATTTTTACTAGTGTAGACAAGGCATTTGTTCAGAGCAACATATGTACCATCTCCTGAAATTGCACTGTGACCCAGCCCTGACTATAGTACCAGGAAACAGTTAGCCATAGATATATAAGATACTTGCAAGAAGAGCAATAATATTGTTTTCTAGCATTGAAAAGACGTTAGCAGTTTTATTTGTTAAGCTCTTTATAGCCTCTCATCACTGGCCAAGAGTATGTTAAATCCTGCTTCCAGCAAAATGATTAGAGGTTTCCCTGAAACACATTCGGTTTACGTTTAGCAAAATCTAAATGAGCCTGAATGTTCTCTTCACTACAGGAGAGTTAGCAAGGTCTCGATCTTACCATCAGACAAGGTTTTGCTGTCTCAGTGTCTTCACTGTGGAAATTATTGTGATCAGCTGACCATAAATTACAGCTATCTGGACAGTTGCATGTATCTGTACTAAAATGAACATATGCTGTCCAGCAAAACAAGTTAGTCACTTTAAATCTACCCATAGCTTCCAGGTAACAAAGCTAGGTAAGTACTCTGGAATAGATGCAGAGGAAGGCAAAAAATCACCCCAAGATCTCTGCCAATCTGGCCTGGGGAAAATTCCTTCCCAGCCCCAAGTATGGTAATCAGTTAGACCCTAAGCATGTTTGTGAGACCCACCAGCTAGACAGACACTTGGGAAAGAATTCACTGTAGTAACTCAGAGCCCGCCCCATCTAGCGTCCTATCTCCAGCCATTGGAGATATTTGCCACTAGCAGTTGCAGACGGGCCACAAGCCAGTGTAGGCAATCTCAACATACTATCCCCTCCATACACTTATCAAGCTCAGTCCTGAAACCAGTTAGGTTTTTTGCCCCCACTACTCCCCTTGGGACGCTGTTCCAGAACTTCACTCCTCTGATGGTTAGAGATCTGCGTCTAATTTCAAGCCTAAACTTATTGATGGCCAGTTTATTATATCCATTTATCCTTTTTCCAACACTGTTCTTTAACTTAAATAACTTCTCCCCCTTTCTGGTGTTTATCCCTCTGATGTATTTATAGAGAGCAGTCATCTCTCTCTTCAGCCTTTGGTTGGTTAGGCTAAACAAGCCAAGCTCCTTAAGTCTCCTCTGATGAGGTAGGTTCTCCATTCCTCTGATCATCCTAGTAGCCTTCCTCTACACCTGTTCCAGTTTGAATTCATCCTTCTTAAACATGGGAGACCAGAATTGCACAGTATTCAAGATGAGATCTCATCAGTGCTTTGTATAATGGTAATAAAACTTCCCTATCTCTACAGGAAATACCTCACCTAATGCATCCTAGGATTACATTAGCCTTTTTTATGGCCGCATCACATTTACAGGATGGCTATGACCTCCAATCGATTAATACACCCAGGTCTTTCTCCACCTCCACCACTTTCAACTCATATGTCCCCAGCTTATAGCAAAAACTCTTGTTGTTAGTCCCTAAATGCATGACCTTGCACTCTGCACTATTAAATTTCATCCCATTTCTATTACTCCAGTTTTCAAGGTCATCCAAATTTTCTTGTATGATATTCCTGTCCTCCAGATTGGCAATACACCTCTACCCAGATATAAGGCTGTCCTCGGGAGCCAAAAAAATCTTAACACGTTATAGGTGAAACTGCATTATATCGTACTTGCTTTGATCCGCCGGAGTGCACAACCCCGGAGCACTGTTTTACCGTGTTATATCCGAATTCGTGTTATATTAGGTCGCGTTATATCGGGGTAGAGGTGTACCTCCGAATTTTGTGTCATCTGCCAATTTTATTAGCACACTCCTACTTTGTGCACCAAGTTCATTAATAAAAATGTTAAATAAGATTGGTCCCAAGACTGATGCCTGAGGAAATCCACTAGTAACTTCCCTCCAGACTGACAGGTCTCCCCTTCAACCAGTTCCTTATCCACCTTTCAATTCTTGTATTAATCCCCATCTTACCCAATTTAACTAATAACTTCTCATGTGGAACTGTATCAAATGCCTTACTGAAATCCACGTAGATTAATCTATTGCCTTTCTTTTGTCTAGAAAATCAGTTATCTTCTCAAAGAAAGAATCATAGAATCATAGAATATCAGGATTGGAAGGGACCTCAGGAGGTCATCTAGTCCAACCCCCTGCTCAAAGCAGGACCAATCCCCAGACAGATTTTTACTCCAAAAGAGATCACGTTGGTTTGACAAGATCTACCTTTTGTAAAACCATGTTGCATTTTATTCCAATTTCTGTTTACCTCTAGGACCTTAACTACTTTCTCTTTCAAAATTTGTTTTAAGACAGTGGTTCCCAAACTTTTGAGGGTCATGCCCCCTCTTATCTGTCTGTGCAGCTCGAGGGGGGAGGGGGAAGAGACGCAGACAGGGGTAAGGTGGTCGAGGCTGGAGCCACAGCTGGAAGTAGGTCTGGGGCAACGAGTGGGCTGGGAACGGAGCTGCGGCCAGGGGCCAAAGCTGGAAGCAGAGCCGCAGCCAGGCTACGATGGGGGTCAGCAACCGGACCCAGCTCCACTCCCAGCCCACCCCACCCTTGGCCGGGAACGGAGCCACGGCCAGGGGCTCAGACTGGGGGTGGGACCGGAGCAGAGTACGAGGCTTGGAGGGGCCAGGTGGCACTCTCTTCCTACCTCCCATGGGGGCTGGCCTGGCCCCGCTGCGCGCCCCCCCCCCCAAGAAAACATTCCTCCACACACCCCTAGGGGGACACGCTGCAGTTTGGGGACCTCTGTTCCAAGACCCTGCATATAATTGAGGCCAAACTAATGAACCTGTCGTTTCCCAGATCACTTTTCCCCTACTCCCTCCTAAAAATAGGTACTATCTTAGCAATTCTCCAGTAATAAATTATGACCCCTGAGTTTACAGATTCATTAAAATTCTTGCTCTTGGGTTTGCAATTTCAAGCTCCTGGTCCTTTAATATTTTTGGATGGAAATTATCCGGGGTCCCTGATTTGGTCCCAAGCTATTTGAATTTGCTTTCCACTTCAGCCATGGTAATTTCTATCTCCATATACTCATTCCCATTAACCACACTGCCATTACTTCTAATTTCCTCATTAGCCTTATTAAAAACTGAGGCAAACTATTCGTTGAGGTATTGGGCTAACACCTGTATGCCTGATTATACCAGTAGAGGAGTAGCCCATGATTAAGTTCACAAGTTAGTAACCATTTAGCCAGTATGCCACTAACCAATTATTGGTGAAATAAGGGCCTAATAAAAGTTTATAACATGGCCAGAGAAACAGTGCTAGTTCTCGTCTAGAAAAGATTTTAAAGCATTCCTGGATAACAGTTCTCTTGTAATATAAACAGGGCCTCTTTTTAACATCTATATTCTGACTTGGTTTCAGCTAAACTTGTTTTAATAAACTTTGGCCAGCCAACATGGAAAAGATCCAATCCTGTTAAGTAGCATTCAAGAACCATGCTCTATCCCAAGTTTTTGGGCTGTGCCATTACTATAGGTGTGCTGTGTTTCACGCAGCTCCCCCATTACAAGTGATCACAGATTAGCCACCAGTGGCCGTGTGTACTGCAAGTTTTATTTATAATGTTCACTATTATACTACCGCCCTAGCCATATTAGTATAGTCAAAGTGCTAGTTTGTTTGTTTTTTTAAACCACAGTCTCATCTAACTCTACTCAGTACTGAGCTAAATGACAAAGCGATAATACCATTATGGGGTGTCAAATTCATTCTTTAGAGCTGGCCAGGGCATAAGTGAAGAACTATGCATTATCATTGTTCAACCAAAGACATAAAAGGGAGGTCTGCAAAATAATCAAGGACAGAATATGACAGAAACATATTCTTACCTTTACCAACACTGATAGGTCTGCTTCTTCTCTTATTTCACCATCCTCCTTACTTTGTTTCACTACCACTTTGTCTTTGTGGGTTTCTCTGCTTTCTTTTTCTATCTCTACACAGGCTACCTTAAAGCCACTCCCATATTTTCCCTAACACCATCAGCTTTACTCCCACACCATTCCCCATTGCCTATGATTAAATGATCCATGATAAAATTTGCTGATGACAACATGTAGTTTCATAATTAGGCTTTAGATTTAATACCCTAGTTAGAGTGATATGGGGAGCAGGCAAATTCACTTTTCCCAGAGCTATTGTTTCAAGATGTCTGCAGACTCAGGAACATAGCACTCTATCAGTTTACACTCACTTTTCATTTGGAAGGTTAATTTACAGCCACCAGAGATTAAAAACTCATTATTTTGTAATGACACTTTAGATTCTGCATGGTTTGGATAAAAATACCTCAAGCCAAACAGCATATCTGACATTCATACCGTAAATAACATGACATTCAATAACAGATTTAAAAGCAGCCATTCTTCAACAACAAAACTTCAAAAACAGACTTCAAAGAGAAACTGCAGAGCCACAATTCATTTTCAAACTTAACACCATCAATTTGGGTTTGAATAGTGACTGGGAATGGCTGGCTCACTACAAAAGCAATTTTCCCTCTCTCGGTATTGACACCTCCTCAACAATTATTGGGAATGGATCACATCCACCCTGACTAAAATGGCCTTCAACACTGGATCTCCACTTGTAAGGTAACCCTTCTCTTCATGTGTGAATATATATTTATGCCTGTATCTGTAATTTTCACTCCATGCATCTGAAGAAGTTGTGTTTTTACTCACAAAAGCTTACACCCGAATAAATCTGTTAGTCTTTAAGCTGCCATCAGACTCCTCGTTGTTTTTGAGGATACAGACTAACACGGCTACCCCTTTGATATATAATAGAGAACATGATTGGCCCTATTTAAGGATAAATAATTATTTTTTACTTTAGACATTATATGCAGTTACCAATGGCAAATACTGGGGTTGGATAACTGGAATACAAAATGGGGGAGAGGGAAAGAGCTACTGTGTTGGACACAAAAATCAAAGAGTCAAGATATATTTATTACATCCACAAGCCCTGAGCAATGTCACCAGAGAAGACCCAGACCCCCCCTTGTGTCTCCGTCGGGAGGAAATAGAGGCAGGTTGCTACGATGCGATCCCTGCCGTTTCCTTTCCCCGGGCTGTCCCGCAGGGGGAGGAGGTGTCTGAGGGCAGAAGGAACACAACGCCCCAGCCAGACACGGTTGCGAGGAGCGACAGGGGTGCGAGGCGCCTGCAGAGCTGCCCCAGGCCCCGCGCCTCCCCGCACCAAGGATGAGAAGGGGCCAGGCAGAGTCCGCTCCCTGCCAGCCACCCCCAGCCCCACCCGAGCGCCCCCTGCTCTCCCAGCCTGCAGACAGGCCACCCGACCGGGGGGGGAGGGGAGAGGGGGGACGAGTCTCGGCCACTACCGGGGCGAGACCCACCTGAGCTGGCGGCGGATCCCCCAGTACCAGGCCGCCCCCTCGGCTCCAGCCTCGCATCCCGGCCGCATCCTACCCCGCAGCCGGCGGCTCCCGGTCCCCGCAGGCCCTGCCCAGGCTCCCCTCGGGTCGCGGGGGCCCGTCTCTCACCTGCTGCCCGCCCGCCCGGTGGCTCCGGCTGCTGCCTGTCAGCGACGGAGGGGGGAGCAAGGGGGCAGCGACACCAGGCAGACTCCGACTCGGCTCCTCCCCGCTCGCTTCTCCCTCACGCTCGGCTCCCTCCCGCGCCCCCGGCTCGAGACACTAAGTCCCGCCTCCGGCGCGAGCCTGCGAACCCCGCCCTCCTGCCACCGCCGCGCGACACACCACGCTCCCGCCCCCTACGCTGCGCACCAAAGCTCCGCCCCTGCGCGGGGCCTCTCCTGCCTGCGCCGCGCGAGCTAGGGAGATTCGGAAGCTGCTGCGCCCCCTGACCGCTGGGCTGTTGCTCCTGGACCCTTGGCGCGTGCGCGCGCGCCGAAGTGGCTGTAAAAAGACCGTCACGAGGTCAACGTCGTCCCTGGCGCGTCTGGTGTAGGCGGGAAGTTTGTCTTTTCCCGCTTGCCGTAACCACGTTCTCGATAGGGTAGAGCTGCTGTTGCTGAAGGAAGGTGCCGAGCCCCGCCCCCCACTCACGCACAGGTATTGTGAGAACCAGCCGCGTGGGGGGTGGTGCCCGCCCCTTATGTGGTCTCCCGGTGGATGCACAAGCGCCGCGCCCCCGCCGTGACTGGCTGATAGACCCTGTGGGGCAGCGCCCGCCCCCACCCTGCCGGGGCCGATGCAGACGCCGCCTCCGCTCCAGAGCCGGCTCTCGGCCGAGCACGCGGGGCCTCGTTATTGAAACGGCGCTAATGTCGCAGCGGGCCCGGCCACGACTTTCCGCGCGCTCGGGGCGGCTGCGATCGGGGAGCGGCCACGAGACCCGTGCCCGGCCGGCCGCGATGGGAGAGCCGGGCGCAGCAGGGCCGGGGGCGGAGTTGGAGGGGAAGGGGGGGGCGGTCTCTGCCCAGAGTTAGGCGCCGTCGTCGTCCCCCGACGAGCTGTCGACATGAGACGCCTTCGCCGTAGGTCGTTCAGATCAACGTGATCCTCGACTGGGAGAGTAGAAGGCCCGGGGGCGTCTCCCAAGGCCAGCCCCGCGGTAGATGTAGGATCCTCCTGCTCCTTTCTTACAAGGAGGATCAAATAGCTGATACTGTGGACATTTAGGATATGTCTACACTTACCCTTTAAAGCTCAAAAAGTCCCTTGTTTGCGCTAAAACTCTGGGAGCGTCTATGCTTGTTAATGACTTTTTGCCTTGAAGTAAACCACCTTCGCAAGAGGCATACAGCTCTTACCGCTGTTTTTTATGTGCTGCTGTGAAAGTGAAGACACGTTCTAGCAGTGTAAACACCCTTTGGCCTCCGGAGGATATCCCACTGTTCCAAAAGCGAACACCCTGGCCAGCTGCTCTGACGCATGGACATCCGCCCCTCCACCTGTAAGCCCCAGGAAGTTTGAAGCTCCCTTTCCTTTTGTTTGTAGATGTCGTGGGGAAAGCAGCCAGACAGCAGGAGGTTTTTTAAAAAAATGCCACAGAAGAAACAAGGAAGTAATGGGGCTCCTGAGAGACTAAGCAGGGCAATACAGGGCACTTCTGCTCCCTCCCTCCTCTCACAAGACCTATCAAGAGAGCTGCACTGTAGGATAGCTGTCCTACAGCGCTGCTCTCATAGGGGATCGAAGTGCTGGTAGTGTAAACACTCTCTGACACCTGAGGAATTGAGCGAGTACACAAACAAGTGCTTTACTTTCACTGGTTCACTATCACCAGAGAAACTTACAGTGCAAAAACTCTGTAAGTGTAGACAATTATCATTACCAAACATCGGAGCGGTATAGAGTAATTCACGCCTTTCAGAGATACTGTTACAGGCTCTATGGACTGATCTAGATGTCTCTGCATTGGTATGTGTTTTTGTGATCATAAAAGCTAGAGACTTTTTTTGTTGTTGTTTTTTAAAGTGAAATTCTGGGGAACAAAATAACTGCTTGAGAGTGATGCCAATACACCATACTGCTATGTACCAACCCAAGCCCTGTCTAACATACAGAATTTTTTACAACGCAATCTAAGGTCTGGTCTACACTATAGACCTATATTGGTATAACTGTGTTGCTCAGGGATGTGAAAAAGCCATACCCCTGAGCGCTGTAGTTGTACTGACCTAACACACACGTGCAGAGAGCACTTCTTCTGCCAACATAACTACCGCCTCTTAGGGAGGTGGATTAATTAAGCTGATGGAAGAGCTTTCTTCCAGTGACTTCCAGTGTCTTTGTTAAAGTACTACAGCAGTGGCAGCTGCGCCAAAGCAGCATTTTAGCTGTAGACTTACCCTGAGACGGCATACCCCTTCTCCTCTAGTAGAAAACAGGAAAAGTGGTGCATGAATGACAGCCTGCAGCGTGTGCTTCCACATATGGCAGCAGCAACCCAAGGGGAAAAGTGATCTGAAGGAAATGGGTACTGTGTCTTGCACAGGACTAAAGTATTCTAACAGCCTCAAGTTTAAAGACTACATTTTGCAAGTTAAATAATTTTCTGTAAAGAAAGACAGCAACAAGCTAGAATGGAACAGAAGCACATATAAGTCTCAAAGAATGAGATGCATAGTCAGTACCGAAGAAGTGGGCTGTAGTCCACGAAAGCTTATGCTGTAATAAATGCATTAGTCTGTAAGGTGCCACAAGTACTCCTGTTCTTTTTGCGGATACAGACTAACACAGCTGCTACTCTGAAACCTGTCAGTACTGAACTAATATCCCAGATTCATTTAGGGTTTACTGTCCTGCTGCTTGAAATGCTATCTTTGTACCTGCTAGAACAACTACATTTTTTAGTACCTGTGGCTTGAATGACTTCATACTACTTTTAATATTATAAAAGCAGGGATGTTAGATGCTCTCCTGGATTAATTTCTATTCTGTTAATTGCATTCTACCAAACTAAATTCCCACGACACTTACACATGGATATTGTGTTTGTCACTGCCAGTCTCAAACAATCATACAGTATTGCTATGTTCTGTTACACAGCTATATTTTTCACTATAGAGGTGACTGAATTGGTTTGTGTAAAACTGGTATCTCAGTCTGAGTTTGTAAAGATCTTTGGTATTCTTCTGAAAGAAAGAAGTTATATAAATTAAAGTTATTCTGAGATTTTTTTCATGAGATGTTTAAACACAGAGTGTGTGCGCAATAAGGGTCCGCTCTCCAGGACAAGCCATTTTCTTCTACATCATTTTACAAATGTGAAAGTTTAAAATACTGAATAATGTGACCAAATTGAAAGGTTACTTGTGTCAAGTAAGCTGCGTAATAAAAAGTCCCCTATAAAGTTTACACACACTATCTAAATTCCACTGCAATTTCAGTTTGATACTGTAACATTCCCAGTTTGTCCTAAACTGTTACGCAGCATTTTTGTGCCCTGTTAAAAACACGTGCAATGTTTTACTTCAAAGATTGCTCTATCCACCACTGAAATGCAGCTATCTGCATATAGTTTATATATTGGTTTGTCTGTAAAATGCTGTGGGAAGGAAATATTGTAGAAGGAAATATCCTGTATAATTGTAGATTATCTAAAAATAAGAAAAATGGGATAAATAGGAATTTAGAACAGAATGCACTGGATTGTCTCCAGTACCAGCCAGCTAAGTACCTCTTTGAGCTCACATGTTTGACTAGCTTGCTCTGGGTGGGATCTGTGGAATGATTGTTATTGAAAGAATGTAAGAGATTTTCACTCAGCAAACCATCGCCTCACTCTGAAGGAGATTTCTTATCATATACTGAAAAAAGGGGTAACATGCTGGGGAGGAAGAAAATAAGAGTATTGTGAACTACAGATTGCATGAAAATTTGTTTTAGGCTGTGTGTGTGTGTGTGTGTGTGTGTGTGTGTGTGTGTGGCCGGCCCTTGGACTATCATTTCCCACAATAGCTATGTTCAGTTGGAACAATGAAACTGGTAGCCATTACAGGGGAACTTGTGAAACTTTCTCAGCAGCTAGATTAAAAACTGTGGAACTCCTTACCGCAAGAGATAAGAATAAACCACATTCACCTCACCACTTTCAGAACTCTATCCAAAATTAATTTCTTTGATTTGGCCTTCTCAAAACAATTACTTTATTTTTAAAAACAACAACCTACACGCAGATTACTCTGACACATTGAATAAAGAAGGGGAATAATTTTATTTTTAAAAAGCTTATGGGGTGTTAAGGTACTACAGTAATAGGCACTATAGAAGAACCTAGATGGGCTAATTGGTTGTGGAATTTCCTGCCAGCTGAGGTCAGGATAAAAAACTGTAGGGCCATGATCATTTTCGGAGCACAGTGCAAAACCTATATTTTTGTGCATCTCTTTCCTTGATGATGGGGGGTGGGCGGGAGGAACTGCCTGGCACCCTTACAGGGCAAATTTGAAGAGAATTACCTGTAAATAATAAAAACGAGGAATCCTTTTGGCACCTTAGAGAATAACAAATTTATTTGGGCGTAAGGTTTCATGGGCTATAACCCACTTCATCAGATCCATGGAGCGGAAAATACAGTAGGCAGGTATAAAAATACAGCACATAAAAAAATGGGAGAGTTGCCTTACCAAGTGGGGGGTCAGTGCTAACAAAAGCATGTGGGATTAGCACAGAGGAGATCCACAAACCAAAATAAAGAAATAACCTGATTGTGTCTACCTAAACATTCCCTATCCCAATGAATCCTGCTATGTATGGAAAATAATTTTTCATACCTGGTTCAAACCTTCAACAACATTCCTGCTTATAGCATTGCTGCTCTGTGTTCCTCCAATCCAGACAGAGCAACAGACAGACAAACTTTCCCTTTGTTTCCCCATTTTAAAAAAATCTAGCCTTCCCATTGGCTCTTTTGGTCAGGTGCCCGCTTTTTTTTCTTTACCTGAGGGACTTTTTAATCCTTTACAGGTAAAGCAAGTAAAGAACAGCTACCAAGAGGGATTTTACAGCTAACTGGCTGGCTGGGTGTCCATCAAAGGGAACTATCCCCCCCCTTTATTTATCACACGCCCCCCAAATCACAGACCGTGCTGGCCAGCCTGGTTCAGGTTGGGTCCACACCGGCTGGGATTTCTTCCTGGAGATTTAGGAAACAGTTAATAAGATGCATGCACCTCTAATTTTACTAATAATTACATGAAGAACTAATCAGTACTTTTTACAGTTCAAGGTCTACAATGACTTAGAATGCAGGGACATTTTTACCCAGCTGATTCTGGGAAACCTTCCCGGGAGAGTGCATCAGCCACTTTGTTAGAGGCTCCTGAAATGTGTTGTATCTCAAAATCAAAGTCTTGAAGAGCTAAACTCCACCAAAGAAGTGGGAACCAGAACCACCAGAGAGGCCCATGCACTCTCAGAGGGGCGGATTACACCCATCTGTAACGTGTCCACGTCTGTTGTCCACCTTAGGGCTCTGAACCGCCGATGGGCATGCTCGGGTGTTAGCCCCATTCTAATTCTGGCCTTTTGTTTAAAAAGTTTGTACTTGTTCATGTGTTCTTTAGGCATTTCAGCTGCCACCTCTGCTAAGAGTCCATTGAGCTGCGGCCTCAGGTCCACCATATACTGGTCTATAGGAGTATTGTATCCAGGCCCTTTTGAAATTTTCTAAGAAGGCCTCTGTATCATTGCCTACCTTGTATATGGGAAATTTCTTGGAATGGGGAGCGGTACCTGGAGAAGGATTGTTAGGGCTACCTGATTGATCCAGCTTAGCCTTTTCTAGCTCTAAGCGCTTCAGGCTCCACTTCCAAGTACTTCGCCTCTCTCCTCTTCTCTGCTTCTGCCTCCAAGCGCTTCACCTGCATTTCCGCCTCCAAGTGGTTCACCTGTCTCCTCTCCACTTCCAACTCCAAGCACTTCATCTGTAGGAAGAAATCCCTGTCTTCCGCAGTCAGAACTCGGTCTGGGTTAAGGGCATCCCTCCATCCTGGCATCTGGATCTCGGTTGTGGGAGGGCCTGACCCTTCCCTCCTGGGAAGTTCCCAGTCCCCCACCTTTTCTCTGCATTTCTGTCATGGAGTTGGATGTCTAGGCTTGATCTGGGTCTGTCTTCTCTGTGGTGTGCCGCTTTGGGAAGACTGGTTTCTCTAGGGTTTCGGTGCCTGACCTCAACCTCATGCATAGGCTGCCCTACTTAGCCTAACTATTTCGTTGCCATGAAGCTAGAAAAGAAAAAAAACGGCTTGTTGGACTCTGGCTTTGCAGGCTAACCCTTTGGCATGCCTGTTCCTCCTCATTGGTCCTTCTGGTCAGGTGCCAAGTAGGTGATTTGAGCTGCTTAACCCCTTACAGGTAAAGCGATTCAGTACAGCTGCCAAGGAGGGATTTTATGCTACCCTTTTCTTCATATTTATGACAACTTGCCACTCCAGGCTTGTATTAAACTCCCAAGGTTACAGCTTCTCTCTGACCTTGGCTTGGTAAACGCTGCCACCACCCAAATGTAAAAAAATCCCCATTGAACCTAGGAAGGAGCACTTGGGAATTCCTCCCTGTGGCGTATCCTCAACCCTTTCACCCCCCTCTGGGGAAGAGCTGAGAAAGAAAACAAAGGAAATTAGCTGTGGCCACCAGCTAATCAAACAGCATATGCACAAACCTCTTAGGACACAAAAATCCAAATCCTTCTTAAAAAAGGTAAATTTTATTAAAACAAAAAGAAATAAAATACATTTGGAACTTAGGCTTTTTCTAGATTTTAAAAGAGCAAATCCAAAAATTAAGCACTGAAACTAGCTTTCTTGGGGGTTCAGCTTAAAGGTTACAAGCAAACAAAAGCATCAGGGATTAGCACAGAGGAGATCCACAAGCTAAAATAAGAAATAAACCTGATGGCGTCTAACTAAACATTCCCTATCCAAATTACTTCTTCTAGGTATGGAAGATACTTTTTCATACCTGGTTCAAACCTTACACAGCATTTCTGCTTATAGCATTGCTGCTCCATGTCCCTGCAGCCCAGAGAACAACAGACAAAAAATTCTAGCCTTCCCATTGGCTCTTTTGGTTTTTTTCTTTACCTTGGGGACTTTTTAATCCTTTACAGGTAAAGCAAGTAGAGAACTGCTACCAAGGAGGATTTTACAGCTAACTGGCTGGCTGGGGGTCCATCAAAGGGAGCTACCTCCTCCCATTCATTTATCACACATATGAGCTGTCTCAAGTGCCCATCCCTGCAGAAAATTTTCCCCTTTCCCCCCCAGATATTAAGGAGCACACAGCAGGCAGCTATAACCATGGGGATGTTAGCTTTACTAAGGTCCAACCTTGTTAGTAAACTTCTCCAGCGCCCTTTTAAACAACCAAAAGCACATTCAACCACCATTCTGCATTTGCTGAGCCTATAGTTGAACCGTTCCTTACTACTGTGCATACTACTAATGGCCGGTCTATGGCTTCATGAGCCATGGGAGCAAGGGGTAAGCTGGGTCCCCCGGGATAACTATGGCATCTCAATGTCTTCAGTGTTCATTTTGTGGTCTGGAAAGAAAGTCCCGGATTGCAGCTTTTTTAACAGACCCAAGTTCCTAAAGATGCGCTCGTCATGAATCTTTCCCAACCATCCTACGTTGATGTCAGTGAAATACCCACTGTGATCCACCAGCGCTTGCAACATCTTTGAAAAGTATCCCTTTCCGTTTATGTACTCTTTGGCAAGGTAGTCTGGTACCAAGATGGGGATATGCGTGCTATCTCTCGCCCCATCGCAATTAGGGAACCCCATCGCAGCAAAACCATTCACTATGTCCTACACATTTCCCAGACTCACTACCCTTCATAGCAGAAGTTGATTAATGGCCTTGCACACTTGGAGCACAGTAGCTCCCACGGTTGATATACCTACTCCAAATGGATTGCTCACTGACCAGTAACTGTCTGAGGTTGCACTCATCCAAATAGCAATCGCCACTCACTTCTCCACTGTCAGAGCAGCTCTCGTTTTTGTGTTGCTGATCTGCAGGGCAGGGGAAAGCTCTGAACAAAGTTCCTGAAAGGTGGCCTTCCACATTCGAAAGTTCTGCAGCCCCTACTCGTCATCCCATAGCTGCAAAATGATGCAGTCCCACCAGTCAGTGCTTGTTTCATGGGATCAGAAATGGCTCTCAACAGAGTGCAGCTGCTTGCTCTGTGACTGCCAGCAGCAACTGTGAATTATTTTTTTCAATGGCTTGCAGCAGGGCTGCTTGCAGGACATGGCTTTGTTCTGCGCGGCGGACCCTACTTCAGTTCTGGAAATACTGCAGGAGAAGGTGCAAGGTGTTTGAGATGCTCACAGCAAGAGTGCACAACTGAGCAGGCTCCATGCTTCTGGGGTTATGGCGTACGCGTGGAGGTTTTAAGGCATGAAAACCACTGGGTTGTTTGCCGTTGATATGAGGGAGGGAGCACAGTGCATCATGGGATGTTGACACAATGTTCCCATTCTCTCCTGCGACAATGTTTTGGTCCCATGAGGCATTGCACAAACTTCCCAAAATACACTGCGGCAAGTTGCACTTTGGGATAGCTACTCACGATGCACTGCTAGTGAGGACACACTCCATTGAGATAATGATCATGGTTTGGCCACGCATAATCAACTTACTTAATTCGGAGGCTCACGGTTGAATTAGATAAAGTCGACTTAATTTTGTAGTTGTTAGTGGGGAATTGCAATGTCCATATGGAGAGTTAGTTCAGAATAAATATTGTGTTTTAAATTCACACCCTAACTTCCACATAGAAAAAGCCCTGAGGGGAACAATGAATGTGGAAGATAAAACAGGTTGAGGCTATGGATGAGGGAAAAAGTAGCAAAAGCCCATCTCTACCAGAAGTTAACAAAGTTATAACACTGTAGATTATGTTTAAGAAAAGTGATTATGTTGCAGGGATCTGGTAGATTTGCTCTTGGGAAGCAAAAAGTGAATTATTAATCAAAATGAATTTCCATTGGAACTGCGGTTGCTCATTAGAATTAAAAGTATAATATTGGTATAATATTCAATGCATCCTTTATGAAGGGATTTTCTGCTGCATGCTTACAGTGGGATGGACTACATACTAAGTCTCTTCTAGCCTACAATCCTAAAAGTCTTCAGTGAGACTATTTTACTACTCTGAAAAGTGAGACTATTGTATCTGTTGCTTTCTATTCAGATGTTTTGGGGGTTTTGTTTTGCGGATGATGATGATTCAGTGTTTATTATTTGTTTTCTTTCCTTTGTCTTTAGGAATGTCTGAAAGTCAAGGGACAAATAGTGGAAGCCACACCAGCAAGATTGGTTCCAACAGTGGTAGCTCTGCTGTGTGCTTTGGACAGGTCAGTCTCTCTCCATCTAGAACAGAGCAGGAAGTAGTCTTCTTGCACATCAGAAAATCTCACAAAGCACTTAATTGTTTTTAATGCAGAATGCTAGTTGTATGTTAAAATCATACCTCACCATGATAATCTTCATCCTCATTACATTTTCCCCTGCTCTCCAACACTAATAGCTTTTATCTGAATTACTCAGAGAAAGGGCCTTGAATTATTTTTTAAAAGGACAGGAAGAATGTTTTCCTTTCTCTGATGGATTGGACTGTGTTGTGGAGTAGGTACACTCTCCATTATGGGGCAATGGGTTGTGGGAGGGATCAAAGCAGAGATTTTAGCAGTCTAAGTGGCTTGGCCTCCCATGTCGCCACAGCTGCCTGGCCCCTAGTGTAAAATGGCCCAATGGCCAGAGTCCACAAGGCTATTCTTTTGTTCAGGGCTGCTCGACCTCATGGCCCAAGTCTTTCTAGCAGCCCTGTAGCTCAGAGCAATATGGCCCAATGGCTAAGGTCAGTAGGGCAGGCCTTCTGCTGCGCAGTTCGCCCCTCTGGGCATCAGCTGCCCCACTGGTGGGGCAGCCAGGATAGGAGGACCCACGCCCACCCTGCTGCACCAGGTCCCAACCCAGGACTAGGAAACAGTGCTTCCACAATCAGTCTTGGTCACCCAGTACCTTACGCCTGATCCCTGGGTTGCTTCCTACCCTTCCTTCCAAGTCTGGTAGTCTTATGGCCTCCATTGTCTCTCCTCTATCGGCAGCGGTGGTCAGCTGGGGGTCCGTTGGAGCCTGAGCCCAACTTGCTTCCAGATCTTGGTTGTGCGGCTATAATATTTGGTTCATTGGTCACTGAAAGGTGGCTGCGGCTCCATGCAGCCCAAACGGCATCATGACAAATTGATATAAGCCAAACGGGGTAGGGAAGGCAGTCTTCTCAAAGGAGGCCAGTGTCAGAGGTATCTGCCAATCCCCCTTAGTTATATGTGATGTTGAGGTGAACTAAGCACTACCCAGACGCTCGAGGAGCTCATCTACCCGAAGCATTGGGTAGGTGTAGAACCAGGAGATAGTGTTAACTTTCCTGAAATCAATACAAAATCTGATGGCCCCAATAGGCTTTGAGACCAGTACTATCGGATTCCGCCACTCTCTCTGAGATTCCTCTACCAGCCTTAGGGACAGCTTGGTTTCCAGTTCTTTTTGGATGGCTCCTTCTATCCTCTTAAGGAGCAGTCGGTGGTTGTTTCGTACCTTCTGACCCAGGAAGGTCAGTCAGTCACCTTGTGTCAGGAGTGGTTGTGGTGGCCGGTGGCCTGGGTTGGTGGAGGGGGCTCCTACATTGGCCTTGTGTGGTCCCCGCTTGGCTGGATGACCTCGGTTTCCTGGGCTCCCTGGTCTACGGACTTTGCTGCTCTGACCCTCAACGGTCATGTAATCTTCCAATAAGAAGACAAATTCAGCAAGGGTTGCCAGGCAGTGCAGTTGCACCCATTCCTTCCCCTGTCGGGTAGGATCTGGGTAAACTGCTCCAGTGCCACTGTCTCCACCACTTGAACTCTGATCCATTTCTCTGATTCCAGCCATCACCAGCAGTAGTCCCAGGAGTTGCTGGGCTGCGGCCTGGCCTTGGGCAGGTACTATTTGCACAGAGTCGTTGGCGGTACATCTCAGGACTGACATCAGCCTGATCCAGGATGGCTGCCTTCACTTTGTTGTATCCCAATGCCTCATGGGGGTGTAAGTTCCGGTAGGCGGTCTGGGCTGGGCCAGTTAAGTACGGTGCCAAGAGGGTAGCCCACTGTACTGGTGGCCACTGGGCCTGACTACCCGTTTGAATGGCACAAAGACCGCCTCAGGGTCGTCACTGGGCCCCGTCTTAGTCACACAAACTGGCAGTCCCACCAAAACAGTCCTCACCTCTGGTCCCATTGGTGCACTTGGTGTTGGGTGGCCAGTTCCTACACCATCTGGCACTGCTGCTCCTACTGTTGCACCATTAGGAGCTGCTGCTGTGATCTGCTGTAGCAGCTGGTCTGGTGTTGCTTCTTGTTGTGCCGCCTGCTGCTGCTGACTCTCCAGCAACCACTTCAAAATCCCAAGTGGCCTGGCCTCCTGTGTTGCCACAGCTGCCCCAGCCCCAGGGCAGCACCGCCTAGTGGCCAGAGTCAATGCAGCCGCCCTTCAGTGCAGCCCAGTGGCCAGAGTCCATAAGGCTGTCCTATTGTTCAGGGCAGTTTGGCCTAATGGCCCAAGTCTATCTAGCAGGCCTGTAGCTCAGGGCAGTATGGCCCAATGGCTACGGTCAGTAGTGCAGTTCACACCAGCGGGGCAGCTGGAGTAGGGGGACCCAGGCCCATCCAGCTCTACTGGTCCCAACCCAGGAGCCTAGGGAACCAGTACTTCCACGGTCAGTCTTGGTCACCCAGACCTCAGTCCCAATCCCTGGGTCACTTCCTACCCTTCCTTCCAAGGCTGGTAGTCTCATGGCCTCCCTGTCTGTTCTCTAGTAGCGGCAATGGCCAGCTGGGGGTCCATTGGAGCCTCAGTCCGACTGGCTTCTGGGTCCTGGAGCTCCAGCAGTCTCCCTTTAGGAGCCTGCAACACACACCTGCTCTCATCAATGGCCAGCCCAGATTGAGCTACTCCCTTTTATACTCTGGTTCATCTGAAGCATACCCAGCAGGTGCATGGAGGTGTGAGGTTAACCCTTTCTGAACCAGTGCAGGGTAGGTACACCCCGTCACAGACTAGTTTATCTTAATAGTGGATGACATGCCCCAGGCTTACTTATAAAAACATGCATTCTCCTCTATTGGTGGAGAGAAGGTAGCTGTTTTCACTCCGCCATTGGAAGAAACCAATAGACAGAGTTTGCCTTTGGCCTTGCATGGTGAATTCTCCTCTCCATGCCATTATTTCTTCAGTTAGCTGATGAATATGATGTCTTTGTATATTTGTACACAATGCTCTTTCTCTTTTGCCTGATGGTATATATTTCTGTATAACTGCCAGAAAAAAAATGGACAGTTATTCCTAAAAAAAAGTTAAATGGAACAATACATTGAAATCTAAATGTTAAAACCTCATGATTGTGCATTAGAATTTTTTTGTTTAAGTTTCATGCTGTTTGCTTGAATTATATTGCCTGGCAGGATGGGAGTTGGCACACCTCTGAGGAGCTCTTAAAATTCCACTCTAAGTTCTGTTTTGCAGGTGAATAGAGCGGCAAGATAGAGGATTAAGCAAAATTCCCTTTGGAGAAGGCCAGCTCCGTTCCTTAGTTAGGGTGAAGGGTGGTGCTGTTGAGTAGAAAAAGACATCCACACTACTATTCAGACAGGAGCTGGAATTGAACTCAGTTCTCCCCCCACACACCGATATCCGTGCAGAACAGGAACACTCACTCCACCTTCATGAAGACATACTTAAGCCTATCTGTATCTGTTGCAGAGTGTGTATAGATTCTAACTAACATTTCTACCAGCGCAATAAGTAGTGACACCTAGTTGATCTTCTGACTAATATGAGTGGTGCTGATAGCAGGAATCCCTATGTTTCATGCCCCTGCAGCCTGGACTGGACTTTGCACATGTTACAAGTGCTGTAGGATTTCATAGGGATGGGAGCAAGGGTATTCTTTCAGACTGGTGTGCTTGGCTGAGTTCTATCACTTTGTAATTGGTATGTTTGCTGCTTGGGAGAATTGGAGAAAAGTTGTACAGAATTTAACAAAGATCATTGATCCATCTAATCTAGTTCCTTGCAAGAGCAAGCAATATCACCAGCATAATACGCCTACCCCACGGAGCAAAGTAACTTCCTTCCTGAGCCCTTTGACTATCCTTTACATCCTGAAGCATGAGAGTTGAATACTCATCTTCTCCTGGAAGATTGGAATAAAGAAAAATGGGATGAGAAAGGTGTGGGGGAGGTAATAGAGTGAAGAAACTAAAGCTGTCTGACTCTGCTATGCTTCCATTAAAGAACCAGTATACAGCAGATGAATACCAGGCCATTCAGAATGCCCTGCGTCAGAGGCTGGGTCCGGAGTACATCAGCAGCCGGCAGGCTGGTGGAGGACAGAAGGTACAAATAAGTGTGTATGCAGAAACTTTGTGGGTGGGGAGTGGGAGAGAGAGAATTCTTCACTATAAGAAACTGTCCCTTGCTCAGCCACTGATTTCTTTGGCAAGTCACTTAACTTTCTCCTTCAGTTTCTTCATCCTTTAAATGGAAATAATATTTACCTACTTCATAGGATGTTGGGTGGTATTAATTAATTGGTCAGTACTTTGAACATGTAAATCACTATATAAATGCTACATATTGTGTATAAATTATTTGGGTTTTTTTTCCCCTTTCTTTTGTATTCACTAAATCTGCCTCTCTCAGTTGTGCCATCTTCTTCTGGAGATTGGGCTTGGAAGGGACCAGCTCTTTTTTCTTTGTTTGCACACAGGCAAATGTTTCTTGAAATTAACAGGGTTTCTTAGTGCGGTACAGCTATGACTGTAAAGGACTTTTAAAAATTCACTATTCCTCTTTTCAGGTTTGTTATATTGAGGGTCACAGGGTCATCAGTCTGGCCAATGAAATGTTTGGCTATAATGGCTGGGCTCATTCAGTCACTCAGCAGAATGTTGGTGAGTATCTTTTTCCAGGCTCTGAGAATTTGTGTTCCTGTTGCTTCATACTTAGGGTCTGTAAAGTGGCAGAATGTGGTCCCTGTTTGAGAAACCATCTTTCCTGGAACCTGTTCAGCTGAAACAGCAGGAAACATGTCTTTAAAGTGACAATCCCTGTAAAAGACGCAGATGAAATTTTGGAGCCTACAGGCTCCTTGACAGTTAGGAGAAAGCAAAATCTGTCCTGCATGTAAAGAAAACCCTGTTTATGTTCAGTAGTTCAACTTTGTGTAATGGGACTTCTGAGAGTTACTGAAAATGAGTTTATTCGGCCAAAGCATTGCATCGGGACTCTTCCATCTGCTTAACCCTAGCAGCCCCGAGCAGTGTTCCCTCTAACTTTTCCCACGCATGTGCGGAATGAATTTTGTTATGTGCACCAATATGGAGGTGATGTGTCACACATCACCTCCATATTGACACACACAACAAAATTCATGTGGCCGGGGTTGGGCCAAGGGGTTCGGAGTGTGGGAGGGGGCTCAGAGCTGGTGCAGAGGACTGGGGTGTGGGGGTATGAGAACTGGGGGTGCAGGCTCTGGGGTGGGGCCAAGGATGAGGGGCTCAGGGCTGGGGCAAAGGGTTGGGGTAGGGATGGGGAGGGCTCTGGCTGGGGGTATGGGCTCTGGGCTGTGGATGAGGAGTTTGGGGTGCAGGTTGCCCCGGGTCTACAGCAGGGAGAGAGGACTCCCCCCAGCTCTCTCTCTTCCCGCAGCAGCACCTGGGCTCGAGGGAGAGGCATCTCTCCCCGCCACAGCCCTGAGTGCTTATGCGGCACTTAATAGGCTGCTGTGCGGCTGCGCAGCTTAGAGGGAACTTAGGCCCTGAGCCAACTGTCAACCACGTGCAACTGCTACCCGCAAACAAACATCTCAACTTATGCATCCCCCCACTTCAGCTATGGAACTTCCTGCAAAATACCTCCTTGTGACCAGCATCCAGGTCCTGAGACACTCTTCGGGTAATTGCTCATATGTGTCCCCATATTTGGGATATCTGTAGCCAGGTGCACAAACTCAAAGTTTTGGCTAACAGTGCCTCTTTGAGCCATGCACACACTCCTTGATGCTGTGCATTGTGCAGATGGCAGAAAGGAGACCAATCCTAACTGCCCTGAACTTTTTCTGAACACTGCAGGAGCAGCAAGTTGAAACACTGCGGTATCCCCAGTGCTTTCTTCAGTCTATTCTCCTTTGAGTTTGTTAGGGTGGCCTTAGCTTTCAGTTAAGTTTGCACTCTTAGTTGTTAGGAGGCACTATTGCAGCTTTGTTCGGGACCAAACTCCATTGGCCCTGACCCCTATGTTCTTAGGTTCTGGTCAATGTTACATGGTTCAGGTCTAGTGGTCTCTCTTCATTTACCATTGATGTTGTGGCTGTTGCTAGTAAAAAAGACTAGTTGTAGTCTCTCTGCATTGTGCGGTGTGACAATGGTGACCATGAAGAGTGCTTTTAAGTGCCTTAATAAAGGACAAAATCCATATTGATGCTTGGTCTGCATCATTTTCACTCCTCACACTAGAAAGAAGAAGGAGGGCCACCTCAAACTTCATCTGTTGGAGAAGACACTTGAGGTTCATACAACAAAGTGCAGTACTGAAAGATCAGCACATTCACTTTGAGAGTTTAAGTCTGGTGCAGGGATTACAGTGAGAAGCTCCTAAACTGCACCAGCATTTCAGCCTGGTGATTAGAAGGTTGGTGCTGGCTTCCTCACTAATGAATTCTGATAAGAAAGCCGGAGAGTTACAAAGATCTGAGAAGCACATTTTTAGAACAGTGTCAGTCTAGTGGATCCTCAACATTTAAGGGACTGACAGCCTGCTGGCGCTAGATGTTTCTCATGACATTGAAATAGAGTGGGACCCTTTCGTGTCACTCCATGCATTGCTACACAGTGTCACTTGTTATGGTTCAGTATCAACAGATCCCAAGAGAAAGAATAGTTACTCAACCGTCCCTACAGTAACTGTGGTTTTTCGAGATGTGCTGTCCACATAGATTCCACCCTTGTACCTGAGATTGTATTAGTTTGGCCAGTGGTGTCCATTGAGGCCATGTTAGGGGCCCTCATGCCTCCCACCAAAGGACATGAAGGGTGGAGCGGGCCCAACTGCCCTTCAGTTTCTTCATCAGTACAGAATCCTATAGGTATGCGAATGAAGTAGCAGGGAGGCAGTATGGGTTGTGTAATCCGTATAGACAACACATCTTGAAAAAACGCTGTTACTGTAGCACAAGGAACCATGCGTTGTTTGTCAATTGTCTGCATGGATTCCACTCAGAGTGACTCACAAGAATTTTTCTGTTTCCTTTGAGGCGGGTATTAAGAGGCCTACGTGAATAGTCTCTGCAGGACAGTCCTATGAAAACTGGCATCCGACCTGCCAGCCTGTACTAGGGAATAGTGACTAATATGTGGATTGAGCTCCATGTAGCTGCTTTACATGTTTCAGATATGGGAGCCTTCCCAATATGACTGAGTGGATCTTTCCTACCCTTACTCACAACAGGTTCTTAGGTACTCGGAAATGCATTCAGATAATATCTGTATGAATATAGATTGCCACTTAACCCTGTCAGAAAGATGCCAAAAATACCGTGGGTGTGTTCCTGAATGATCTTGTTCTGCCTAGATAAAATGACAATATTCTCTTTACACTGAGTGTGTGAATCTTCTCCTCACTCAGGGTAGAGTGAAGTTTAGGAAAGAAAACCTAGAGATGAATGGACTGGTTTATGTGGAACTATGAGGGGTCTTCGGATGAGGCCTCAGAGTAACTGGTACACTGTACACAGGGGCCCTTAATTTCTCCTATCTGATGTAATGGCCACAAGAAACGCACTACTCATTGACATGTGGTAACGGGAGCAGGTTGCTAAGGACTCAAAAGGGGAACCGTCTACTTTGCTAGTACTATATTAAGGTCTCAGGAACAAGGGAGCTTCCCAGTGGGTGAAAAATATGCATGAGTCACGACAGGATTGGAAACTGTATGGCCCTAGATAGAATGGTGATGATGAGATATTCATAAAAATGGTAGAAATGCAGGAAGGAATGTCAAGAAGGCTTCTAGTCCATCTCCCCACACTGAGGCAAGATCAGATATACCTAGACCATCCCTGAGAGACTTTTGCCTAACCCTGTTCTAAAAACTTCCAGTCACAGGGATTCCACAAGCACCTTGGGTAAACTATCCTTATAGTTAGAAAGTTGAGTGTATTGAGATCTGAAAATAGGCATCTTGCAAATCAAGACCCGTGAACCAATCTATAGCATCTAATGAACTTAACTAACCCTAAACTAAGTTGTAATGATCTAAGGTGAATCAAACAGTATGCAGGTGAGACCATATCTCTGAGAGAGATGCTGGGGAGTGACCAGCCAATCAGAATAGAGAAACTTGGTATTTCTCCAGTGGTATTGATTTTTCTGATAGCTAGTTGCCTGAGAAGGGTTTTAAAACTTCCCCCCAACCTCACACCAGGTACTTTTGCAAATAAGTTCTTTTAGGTGGTTCACATTTAGGGCATGTCTATACTATGGGCACTATAGCAGCAAAGGTGTGGCACTGCAACTATGCCTCTATAGGGCTGTCGCACAGATGCTTCCTATGTCATTTGAAGGGGGTTTTCTGTTGCTGTTGGTAATCCATCTCTCAGGCATCAGTAGACAGATGAATTCTTCTGTCGACCTAGCCATGTGTACACTGGGGGTGTAACTATGGCGCACAGGGCACGGTAGGTAGGTTGATCTAAATTTTATGTGTAGACCAGGGCTTAGTGTTTAAGCTTTCTAGGAAGATGAGCATGAGACAGAAATTTCACCCTATGATATACTGTTTGGGTCTCCATTATAACTCCATCTCCATCTCCTTCCTACTCTCCCCAGATTTTGTTGATCTCAACAATGGCAAATTCTATGTGGGAGTTTGTGCATTTGTGAAAGTCCAACTCAAGGTAAATGGATAGATTTTTGTTTGCTCCATTTGTTAGTGAACTGCTAATTACTTAAGAACCATGAATGACAGTACTAGTGTGTGTGGAGCTGGACTGCAACACACCATGTTACTGTGTCAAACCAGACAGTCCTGTGGGCCCCTGGAAAGCTGAGCTTACTACAGAGTAAATACCAGTCCACTCAATACACACAATCCACAAGAGATATATAGTCAGATGTGTGAAAGCAAAAGTTCCAACAGTACTGCATTTTTTTAACTCACTCCATAGGATGGGTCGTACCATGAAGATGTGGGTTACGGAGTGAGTGAAGGCCTGAAATCTAAGGCGTTGTCCCTAGAAAAGGCAAGGAAAGAAGCAGTGACAGATGGACTGAAGAGGGCACTCAAGTAAGTGGAGAACCAGTACGTTGCCCTGCTGCTTGCACATTTCCACAGAATAAAATGTTAAATTCTCAGTCATGGCAGGCTCTCTTGTCCCTCAGGTGCTTTGGAAATGCTCTTGGGAACTGCATCCTGGACAAAGACTACCTGCGATCAGTGAATAAACTTCCTCGTCAGGTGCGATATGGGGGGCTTTGGAGAAAGCAGAGTAATTTAGTTTGCCAGGAACCGTTAGTAGGTCATTGGTTCCATCCCCCTGTATTGACAGGGATGGAAACCATTATATCTAAACCATACTTGCTAGCTGTGTGTGTGAATGTGTCCAGCCATTAATATGTCAGTGACAAGGATTCCACAGCCTCCCTTGGCTGCTAGTTAGTTTGTCTGAACTGTTCTTTGTAAAAGATTTTCCCAGTAGTTCATCAAAATAATGCCATTCTGATGCTTAAGCCCACTGCTGTTTCGCTCTCTCCATGAGTCTTGTTTACTCTGTTCTAGTCAGGTTGTCATACCATTCCCATCAAATGGTACCCGACCACCAGACCATTCTGTATCATTAGCAGTAGTGGGTCCAGCTACACCCTTGCTGATAATAATTTAAATACTAGTGTAGAAAGGATGAACTATTTCCAGGTCCATATCAAACCAAGTTACTCAAACCACTGTACTGTGCTTCATACAGTAGAGCTTCTTTTACACTAGAAATTTTTCATATAGTAGCCTGCAGCTACTGTCCCTAGTCCACCTTCACCATCTGTAGGCGACAGTGGGAACTCTAGTCTAAATAAAGTGCTGGCAGCCACTGCTTTTCCCTTACACAGCTGTCGAAAACTTCAGCTCTCCCCAACAGCTTGCAAAATACCAGTGCAGAAATCTTCAGCATCCAGAGAACTGAAAACTTAGGGGTTAAGAAAAATAAACTGAATGTAACACTGCACTGGTCTCCTGTACTGATTATATTATTCATTTTTATATTTACCATAATAAAACCCCTCCGGTTTTTGATATATTTGAAGGTACCATAAAATTTCCAGTATACTGCAGAAATGAGAAGGGCTTGCCACAGACTTTAGTTCCAGTTTACCAGAGAGTCTTGTATACAGAAGTAGAGCCCTGGGCATGCTTACCTTAGGGAAGAATCCAGGAGGAGCAGCCATCAGTACCTGTTGGAGGTGCCATATTGGAATCAGGTGTGTGAACTTGGAGGTGCTGATTTATAATCTCACTCAGTACCACATGGTGACTGAAATGTAGTATTGCAGCTTCCTGTGGAATTAATATGGAAACTGCAAACTCCGAAATTGTATGTGGTCGGGAGGGATCTCTGCTGTCTTTTGATTGTCTTAAGGTTGGCTGGTTTTGATAGGCCAGAGACAGCTAGAGAAACATCATTTTAATGTTTAAAACCAAAAATACATGATGAAAGAGTTGGAGGGGGAACTGATTGGTTGAAGCCAATGGGCCATGGCCCTATAAATTTAGTCTCCAGTCCTTAAGCAAAGTATTTGAGGCCAGAGTTCTACTAAACTTTGTGCTTCATTATGAGATGAGGCCTTTGTACTCCTTATATAAGCACCCCTTTAACTACGGTCTTTTATCTTTTTCCTAGATTCTGAACATGCCCAGGGCTCAATCTTTTCTCAGATTGATATTTTCCAGACCTTTTATAGTTTCTGTTGCTCGCTTCAGGGCACTCTCTGGTTTGTCTCTTGGGTGGTACCCAAAGCTAGACATAAGCTTTTTGACTTAACCAAGGCTAAACCCTGAAGAAGAATATCTTTATTTTTTTTTTTTTTTACAGGGAATATGGTATTTCCCTTTTTAGTGGCACATCCACTATAACCCTTAATGCTGTCTCAGCATCCCCACCCATCTGTTATTTCTTCACTACTATTATGTAAGAATTTCTAGGGTATCCATCACCATAGGTAATAGCTGTATGTTGAATCGGTTACATTTTCTGTAATGAATATGAATTATTAGAATGTGATTCACATGTGAAATCTGTTTATTGCTGGAACAGTTTTCATTAGAATAAATCCCTTTGTGGCTTTTCAGTTAAAGGCGGCTATTTGCCATGGTTAACAGTGGTTCAGAGATACATATGGTAATTGCTCAAAGCTAGTGTCAGTAGCACATGGCCATCTTCTTAGACTTCTGCACTTACAAGTCCAGGCTGGGTGATACAGTGTCTCCCTCTGTAGCTCTGTCTAGCCTCCATCCCCAACAGTGTGCTCAGTTAAAGGGTGGGGTGTATTTTTCCACTCCTGGGTTGGAGGGTGAAGACAATTCTCTGGCCAGATCTAATACAGGTCTGTGCACACATTTATGAAGTTAACATTATTGTAATAGCTGGTGTTTACTACCATGGGGATTGTCCGGATTCTACTACTTTTATATTTTAAAATTCTGTTGGGTGTTTGTTAGCTAGCGCTGCCTCTCTACACTGTGCTGACACTGCTAATGATGGTGCTCTGCAAACGCTCACATTAACTCCCTTCAGACTACAGAACCCAAAGCAGTGCTTGGCAAGCGACAATACCTGCCTAAACTAGTTTAAGAGCAGCTAGAGAGGGAGAGACAAAACATGAAATGTTACAGAGACTCAAAGCATCTTCTAACTTTTAAGTTGATGAGGGAGGGGGAATTGAATCATAATCCATTGACCATTCTTATACTAGCTGCCTCCTGAGTTGGATTTGGCCAAAGCAAAAAGGCAAGACTTTGAGCCTGCAATAGAGAAGGCTAGATACAGTAGCTGTCTGCAGAAGCAGAGTGCAGGGCAACCCCAGCACTGTGAGAGCCTGTCCCCACGCAAACCTGAACAGGAGGCGGCTTCCTTAAGCACAGCTGAGCAGGAGCAGCAAAACAGCTCCAGGTGAGTGTTAACCTGGGAATATATTTTTAATTTATTATTTATATTGTACAATAAATGAGCACCCAGCACATGTTCTAATCACTCTTGGCACTTAAAATGTAGACTCCCCCCTTCACTCCCAAAATCCCACATCCCTGGAGCTGCAGGAGCATGTACGAATCATGTTGAGGAGCCCCCCGAGTCAGTGAGCTTGGGGCTGGTTCTCTCCTTAATTCAGACAATACCAACTCTATATTTGATTCATAGGTATTATACCATACATTTCTCCAGGGACCAGCAGAAGTCTTTTAGGGGGCGTTCAGGCATAAGGGAGTGCTGCATTACAAAGTGCATAGCACAGGCTCTCTAAGCTAGAGAGTACAAGTCCAGCAGCAGGCACGGGGAGAACCCGGAGGGTCCAAGGCTGTTCGATCTCTACGTCTGCCTGCACATGGCCACACGAGGTATCTAATAATCACCTACACATGCAATATTTGCATTGGACTGAGCTCCTCAAAGTGCAGAGCCTGCTACAAGCTGTGATAAACCTTCTCATACCTCATTCAAATCAGTTTCTGCTACTGGAGTAAGGGATAGGTTTGTGTAAGTGATTCAGACAGGAGAGCTGGGTTCTAGCCAGAAACTGCCTGTATGAACTTGGACAGGGCCTCATTGTGCCTTAGTTTATCCCTCTAAGCACCTCTGAAGTTGTAAATAGTTAATACTTGTAAAGCATGTTGGGACTTAGGGGACCCTTTCGTTGGCAGGTGTGATAGAAGCATTAACTACTATTGTATTTTCCCTGGCATGCTATTGCTATAAGCATCCCTCTTCCTAAGGTGTAAGTGTAGCTGGAGCACTATCCAACTGTGTGTTTATTTCTTGGGACAGACATAACATCACCTTAGTCTGTGGGAGTGATGCTACTTACCAGCGGAAGTTACGACAGAAGCAGCTTCAGCAGCAGTTCCGGGAGCAAATGGAGAAAAAACAGCTGGCAGTAGCCAATCCAGTCAGCAAACAGGGTAAGAGACACCACTGCGAATCTGCAAGTCCAACAACCTAGACTATGTCTACACTACAGACATTACTGCAGCTGCGCTGCTCTAAGGTCTCCTATGTACCTGGTGTATGCCGATGGGAGAGAGCTATTCCCTGGCCATAATTAAACCACCCCCACTGAGCAAGGGTAGCTATGTTGGCCAGAGACCATCTCTGGCCAACATAGCACGGTCCATGCTGGCAATTCTATTGGTATAACTTACGTCTGGCAGGGGTTGGGTTTTCTCATCTCCTGACCGACAAAGGTACTAGTGTAGACATAACACACCCCCACCTGTGAATTAGGCTACGTGCAGGGCACAAGCGTGGCTGACAGGGTTAACCCCTCATCAGCTGCCTACTTTTACCACCTCTTGTCTGAGTGAAGGAAGCTATAAAAAAGGAAATCTGAAGTTTTTAATACTTGTTCCCTATAGGGCAGGGATGTGGGCTCAGACTGGACATGACCAAACTTGCCCCTATGTCCTCTTAGGAAACGTTAGGCAGGGCTGCTGTAGAGCAGCAACGGGAAAGACTGGGAGAACCAAACCTCTGCTCATGCTGCAAGAAATTTCAGGATGTTTCCCTTGTCGTTAGTAAGCCTTACCAAATACCATCTCCTGCCTTACCGCTATACCCTCCTTTCCAGGAAAGGGCAAGGAGTGGCTATTGAATACCTCGTATCTAGGATCAGGTGCTGCTGGTTTTTCTGATCTTACTTGACTCTCTTCCCCCTCCGGAGTTAGGTGGTGTCTTTTTGCATTTCTGGCACTAATAGCTCCCCTTTGTTACCTGTGCCCAGCAGCCTCTCATCCCTCACTGGTGAAACACAGCACTCCAGCAGCAGCACAACAGGAGCCAACTGCAGAAGAGGAGTTCTTTGCAGGTCAGCAAAGAATGGTAGCTAAATGTTCAGAGGCGGAGGCAGGATTTAATGAAGGGATTGGGAAAGTGGCATGGCACCATCTTTTCTTTAGCAATAGGAAGTGGCAACACTAACCCTTAGAGGGGGGGAAAGACATGGACAGAGGTGTGAATTGCTTCATGACCACACACTTAAACCTCTCCTAGTGATGAAATAGCTCCTACAATTAGACATTAGAGGGTCACTAGAAGGAACCTGCCTATAGGAATCTTTTCTCGTAGCTATTAGGGTTCACACAGATTTCAGTCTTGGTGCATATACAGGTGAGATCAGATTCTTTTCAGCCAGTAGTGTCTGTTGGCTGCACATGTATCCTTTAATCCTACACCTGAAAGCATAAAGTGCAGAACAAGCCCAGCTGCCCCTCCTTCCATCTTACTGCCAGTAGCTGCAAGACAGAACCCTTGAAGTGTCTGCTTCTCTTAGGCAAGGTGATTTTTCATTTTAGTTTGAGTTAGATCAATAGGCAAAAGGAAACTTAAACTATAAAGGAGCTTGATGTTAACGCCTCTAGGGGTCAAGTGAGGAAAGGGTGGACTGGTACTGGAACTGCACTTCCTTCTCTGGGTTGCCACACTGTTCTCTTCCCTCTTTGTTGTGTATGTCTTTGAATTGTTCCAGATGACCCTGAGCTTTGGGACATTCCCCTAGAGACCACTACTCTCAGTGATACGGAGAGCCACAAAAAAGGAGCTGTAGCAGCCCAGGCTCCTGCAACGCCTCTTGGACACTATCACATGATGACTCGCAGCAGGACCCCTCAAACAATGAACCCTAAGAAACCACATGAGAGATCTGCACAATGGCAGGTGTCCCCTAGGCACTGGCCTTACAGCCCCTCTTCCAACCAAGGTGCCCCAGGTACGTACTGTAAAAGGAGTGTAAGTGGCTACAGTGAAGTGTAAGCAGGAGGAAGCCACGGAAGAACGCAGAGGTGATCGTGCTGAGTAGCAGCATGTGAAACTGAGCAGGGAACACAATTCAGTTTGTGAACACTTCAAGCACATTCCAGCAAAATGACTAGGTAACTGTCCTAGCATGGAACTCAGTTGTGTGATTTACTCACTGAAGTAGATGGCTGTCCTCGTCCATAGACTGCTTTACACTTTCAAACCCCAGCTAGCACTTCTTTTCAATCTTATAGTTTTTAGGAGGGCTGGTAAGGGTAAGGGAGGGGGAGATTTTTTTGTTTTTACCTGAACATAAGACTTAAGCTCCTTCAGGGAGACAGCTCTCCCCAGAAAAGCAACTTGGCCATCCTCCATGCCCTTCTAAGTAAGAGAGAAAAAACACTGACAAAAACATAGGTAAGTTTTGGAAGTGGAGAAAAGCAGAATAATTTGCCTACTAAGGACCTGTTGTCTTATTCAGCAGAGTGCAGCCCATACAGGAAGAGCCAAGGTATGAAGAAAAGGAAACTGGAACCCTCCTAACAGACAGGACAGCACCTGAAGTGTTAGTTTCCTCGTGATTATTTGAGCATTACAACCATATTTTCAGACGCACATCTCAAGAAACTGTTTAAACACAAGAAAATCAGTGCATTAGATCCATGACTTTCATGCAATGCTAATCATTGACAATCTTCTGTCATAACTCTTTACTTACTTTAGCCCCTCATAATGTGCTTGATGTCCCCTCTTGTGGTTAAAAAGTTTGATGCATTATTTCTTCCTGAGTGAAGCAGTTGGGGAGCCTGCCCAGTGCCAGGGCCTGTTATTTTAACTCCTTCGGAATGACATGAAACCTAACTCTACTCCCTGCAGATAACTGAAGGATGCCCTACTACTTTGCATTTCATTAGAGGGAGTAGTTTCCTTTAATGTGGATAGCATTCGGTAAGATCAGATCCTGGAAAGAATTATTTGAATGGAGATTTTAGTATGTGGCTGGATGTGTTACAAAGGACTAAAATTGACTAGTTCTTTTTAGGTACTTGTGTTTTTATATTAAACTTTATCCCCTTTTCTTACAGAAAAATGTGAATAAACATGCAAAATCAGAGTATTAGTTGAAGAATCTCATTTGTAACTGTGCGAGGGGGCAGCAGCATGTTTACTTGGAAGATAAAACAGTCACCAGGGCAGGGGACATATTCCTGTCATAGTAACACCTCATGGTTTAATGCAACTCAGTTAAAACTCACTTCTGTCTTCCTGAAGAAGAAAGCAAGTCTGTACCATAACTTTACAAGTGAAACTGAAAACTCAATCCCTAACCAAGATGTCAAATCCCATTTTATAATTCTGAAATCTACAGTGATCAGAGAATCTAAAATAACTAATGTATTTAGACAGCAGTAATGTGAAGAGAGCAAGAGAGAGCAATACTGACAATCAGTGGCATGAGTTTACACCTCTAAGAGGTAGGCAGAAGGGACAACAAACAGCTGTAGAGCAAGGTGGTTATCACCCTCTCTCGTACCTTCATTCTCACTGGAAGTGCAGCTGTGGTTAATTCTGAGCCCTTAGCACTTGACCAATAAGAGGTAAATGAAAAAGAGCAACCTTTGAGTAAGGAGGAAGTACAGGTTAAAACCAAAAATCAGTCTAGCTTAGTTAAAAGGGAAGATTACTCTCCTAAAGTGACAAGGTGTAAAAGTGATCAGATGCTTCAATTCCAGTTGAAGGGGGGGAAAGGAGTATCACTAACCTAAATGGGATGAACTTAAAGTTCCAATCATAGTAACATTAGTGCCATATGTGAAACAGTAACTTGTCCAGCAATAATACAAGTACAGGAACAATGCTATGAGCAGCCAGTGGGGAAGAGGTTGAGCAGTCCATCTTTCTACCTCATGTCATTTATGCATATGTGAATAATTTGGACTGATTTAGTGAGTGCTTTGTGCTCCTCTGCGCCGCAGCTGCTCCCATTACACATTTCTCCTTTCAATATCTACCCATCCTCATGGTTCTCTCCCACACATATACTTCCTACCTCTCAAAAGCAGTAAGTTTCCAGCAGGAAACTAGTTGTAGGAGTGAGTACAGGCAAATGTCTTCAGTAGCCCACACTTTACTGGCAGAAGCTCTCTCACATCCAACACATCTTCCTAGAAAATTCAGCTAATTCTGGAACTCTTTGTAGTTGGCAGTATGTCTATAGAGAATTCATAAAACCTGAGTACAGCTGAAGTTGACCAGTCTTATTTAGCAGTTCACTACTACAGCCTTTCTGGGATCACCACAGCTCTGGGAGGAGAATGCCTGTGTCAACAACAAAATCTCAGTATTTGACAATAGTGTGAGTTCACACATCCACACTGTTGAAATAAGACAGCACTTTTGTTAGAAAGGGAACTTGCAGAGAGCACCTGTGGGCAGTGCAAGATTAGCCAAGGAATAGTGTGGTCAACAATAGGAGTTCAACAATGTTCAGAACCTGAGTCTAAGGACCAGGCTCCTGCAACTGTGGTCTGACCCTGGCCACAATACAGGGGCATTGTTGTGATGCAGATATAGAGGGAAGTGTCCCATCTCATTGTATCACCTGTACACCTTGCTCCTCCTTAGAGGACTTTCAGTATGTATGCACAAGACTTGCACTTGCTTGATTTGAGTTCTTACACGACCACAGCTTGAGATGGTATGAATCAAAACAGAAGTCGTTTTTAAAAGAAATTCACTAATTGTTACAAATGAAGTTTTAGAAAGCCAAAAAAGCTTTCTCCAGCCAAAGCCTCTCCACAAGACAAATCTTGATTAACAGTGCCTCTTCTGGATCAAATCACTGAAATGCCCACCTAAATCAGGGCCTCAAGGAGGACTGAAGTGAGACACAGAATGAGTCAGCGTATTGTCAGTTTAGCTCCTCAACTCCAGTACCCCCTCCTAGTTCCCACAATGGCTCCTTGAAGAGGGCCCTCAAACAAACAAACAAAAAAAACCATCTGCCTTTTGGCAGTAGCCAGAAGTCTTTGGTATAGAATCATTCTGGGCTCTGTTCCAGTAAGTTTCCTCTCTCGCCATTGCTGAGAAGGATGGGGATGGGGCACAGCAACAGAGAAAGAAGAGCAAAACTAACTGCAGAAAGGAGATTTTTCAGATTCATAGACTTTAAGGTCAAAAGGGATCATAATATAGTCTGACCGCCTGCACATTGCAGGCCACAGAACCTCACCCACCCACTCCTATAATAGACTGCTAACCAAATTACTGAAGTCCACAAATCCTGGTTTAAAAGACTTCAAGTTACAGAGAATCCACCATTTGCACTAGTTAAAACCTGCAAGTGACCCGTGCCCCATGCTGCAGAGGAAGGCAAAAAACCCCTCAGGGTCTCTACCAGTCTGACCCAGGAGAAAATTCCTTCCTGACCCCAGATTTGGTGGATCAGTTTGTCTTTCCCACATGCTTAGGGTCTAACCTCTTTTCAGCAGATACAGACTCCTCTTTGGTACAGAAATGCCAAGAGGCAGCATAAAACCTTTAGAAATTAGCTAGTATCCAATTTACAGTAAACTGGGAAACTTGCCAGTTCTCAAAAAAGTTATGAATGAGTATAACCTAAGAAAACACCACCAGGAGAAAGATTCTCATTGCTGCATGTCAAAAAAAAATGAATTAGCCTTTGCCTCCCTCAAAGTGGACTCAGGTGTTGTGGAAATTATTTTCTGTATCTACTTATTGTCCCTTCTTGTTCCATACCACTTGGAGAGTCTTTAGTCTGTTAAAGGGCAGATAGTATTGTTACTGATCACTGCTTTTGAGAGGTTTAGGGTCTCAGAGTGGGTTTTAGTATTTTCCTGTGGCGAGGTAACAGGATCCCATCTGCAGTTAAATACTCCAGGTGACAGGAGAAAGGAGAAGTGGGAACCAGCTGAAAATGAAAACCCACAGTTCAACAAAAGCAGGTTTGGTTTATTTGAATGATTTCATTAAATATTCTACAAAGGTAACAAACTGCAGCACAAAGCGCAATCGTACAAGAAGCGCAATGCCTGGATTTAGTGCAAAACATACAATTAACTACGGCCACGGAAGCCCAAAGTTTGAATTCATTTTATTTGTGTGTATTTTTGTTTTTTTACAGTGTACATCGTTAAATAATGTAAAGAAAACACTTGTAATTCAGAAACAGATTTTATGTGGAAAAAAGGTACTCAAAGTGTAATATTAACACAAAATAATTTAACAGTTCAGTAGCATTAGTTTATTCCTCTAGACTTCAGTTATTTCATCCACAGGAGGGAAATCAATGGTAAATAAAACCAGTTCTTGCATAACGTTAAGTGAAAAACCGACCTCAAACTTATTAAATCAAAATAATTAAATAACCATGTGCTGCATTCAGCTGATCAGTTCTTCTGCCATGAAGTGTTGCCCCACTCCTGTTACTGCTTCAGCCGTATAATTACTCCATTACACAGAGCATTGTTTTCCCTACCCATACTTGGTGTATTCAGGAGCCTCCTCTCCAGTCATTTTAACCAGAAAGCAGAGGTTTTCTGATTAATTTTACCAGCAGACATTTTCTCTTCCTCTTCCAACCACACATACACAATGGTGAGAACCTTTTATCTCGTTCTGTGGTTCTACAGCGTCTGTGTTATTTACCAAGAATTTAAAAAAAAAAAAAAAAAAAAATCTACTGAGAAACTGTTAGAACCCAACCCCCTTGCCACTAGCCTCCACCCACAGACTCTTCATTTCCAACCTATATATGCCAGTGGTATCCTGGCTGACAAAGCTGCTGTAAACATCAAAACCAGGTGAAGGGAAAGAAACAGATCCTGTGCGTTTGTTTTCAGAGATAAGAGCAAAACATCCACAGAAAGTATAAACTCCCTAGTTAGACCCCCCACAAGGGAGCAGTGCTCACAGAAAATTCGTGTGAGTAAGATTTCCTTGGTGCAGAGACTTCCAGGACACCACTGAGCTACTCCCAAGTACCAGGAAGCAGTACTTTGACCCTTCACAGCTTGTTGCAGCACTACAGAGTAATACTGGTTGGTTGCAGTATTACTACATTGAACAGGGAACCAGTATTTTTCAGTATGAAAAAGGGAAAATGAGTTGAGAAGTAGAAGGTACAATACAGCTACTAAAAGATGGCACAGTTAGTTATGGTCCTGGTACCAGTTTGAATTCTTTAGAGTGAACAAAATCATAAGTCCTCTGCATGCTTAAAACAGGGAATTCCTTGATGCCGGCTGTTTCGAGTGCATCCATTGCCGGCAATGGACATCGCACCAGGAAAGTCTACTCCTAGCACGAATGGATACAAAAAAAAAAGGTAAGAAAAGCAATCCCAGCAGATAACTCCATCCCCCTAAGGGTAATGGCTCCACCTCCATACACACCCTCACCTAACCACTTTCCATATCACAGCTTAATAGTCAAAACACTTTTAAAGTTGAACTTCTCCAAAATATGCACTTTCTTCCCATCCTCTGTTCCGATCCAGCCCTCTTAAGGCTCTAGGCAGTATTTGTTAGTTTCATTTCAGGTTCCTCTTCCCCCTCCATCACTTCTGCCTATCACCCCTTGTTACACTAGCACTGTGCCATCAACTTCTTACTCTGTCAACATGGACAGGTTTCCCCATCACCCAAAGCTCTGTTCCAACCTACAGCCTCAATGGCTCTCCCTCCTTCCAACACCTACCCTATCGAAGTTACAGTAGGACTATATATAGTCTATATATATAGTTAACCCTTTGGTATTCTCAGTCACTAGGTACAAAATAGTCCATTCTTCCCTTAACTTGCTCTCTGACCAGCTGGGACCTGCTGAGAAAGCGATGCTAACTGCAGAAGCAATAAAAGTCCAAGGCACTAAAATATCCAGCAAGCATACTGGGAGAACAGACAAGTATTCAAGTACATTAATTTATACAATTTTACATTCACATTTATCTAATACAATGAAAATACAAAGGAAAAAGTTAAAGTGTCTCCAATAAGTATAGGATATAGCTAGCTTTTTTTCCATTTTTAATTTTTAACTTTTTTTAACCCTCTATTTTCCACTCATTTTTAAACTACTGTTGTCCAACAACATTTATATATCACAGTGTTTCCACATCAAAACTGATGGTAAGTACATGTCCGCAGGGAACTTTTTAAAATTTATTTTTAAACAATTTAAATTGCTCTAATGCTGCAGTCAAAGCTGTTAATATCTTTTACTTAAAGCAGTAATGACCTATCTCTCCAAGCATGGGCTGCACTGCAAGTCCATTTGTGTGTCTTACCACTCAGGAGGTAAGGATGATTGTTTGGGGGAGAGGAGGGAGATTTGGACAGCTTCTCTCCTGGCCTTGATTCTTCAGGGAAGATGAGAAGTGTGTTAAAACCTCATGCTAAGAGCAAACTCTCCATCTCAGCACATGTGGATTCAGACTCAAACCGAAGTACTTTTACAGTGAGATCACACTGATCCAGTGACTTCTATCTTCATTGCTCAGCTTATACAAGAGCAGGAGTGTTCATGCTCATCACCCTCCTCCCCCTTCAGAAATGGAGAAACTCTCCTTACCGAGAGCTGACAGCAATGGTTGGAAAAGGGAAGCTCATTCCCATTCTGGCAGAAATAGCCAGTTCAGTGCAGCACTAGTAGCCCTAACTCCCTCCCCATCTCCTGTCCCAAGTTCTACCCAGCAGAGTCTCTGGGTCTGGCTAAGTGGTCCGAAGGTTGGAGCCTGGGGGGTTGCTGATGGATTTCTGCAAGTTGCTGATGTTGAAGCTTTGCAAAGAGGCAGCTCCTACAGGCTGGAATTGACCAAGGGGTGGTTGTGCTGGACTACCTGTCCCACTCCAGGGAGCTGCAAAGGGCGCGGCTGGGTAACCGTACTGCTGTGGAGGGCACATAGCCTTTGTGAAGTGACCTAGAGAGGTAGCTGATGCTGCAGAGATAGGAGTAGCACCCAGGGAGGATGACATAGAAATACATAGCTGGCTTGGTGCTGAGAACTTTCTTGCCATTCCAGGGCCCTGAAAGAAAACCCAGCCCCCAAGAGAAGTTATTTAAGTGTGGCTGAAGCAGTTCCCCTCTATCCACAGCCCCTTCCATGTAACTGTGTTAAATGGGTGCTTCTCAAAAGACATCATGACTCTCCCCACTCTAGTGCCTGAAGAACAGGTGGCAGGAGCCCTCCACATGTAAGCTATGGCTCATTCCCTCCTAGAGCACTATTTTGGCCTGGCTACATGGAAACTCTTCTTTACATCTGTGTTTTGATACTCCGATAAATTATGTTAGCAGTGACAGTTCTCCGTCCATGCATGTTCAAGCAGGAAATATCTTACCTCATAGTTGCTATGCCCCTTGCCACCTCTCTTTCCTGAGAGGTTCATAGCATCACGGGCCCAGTTGTCTACCAACTTGTGCAGGTCATCTGTGAAAGTCCCTTTCCGGCTGGAAGTTATGGCAGGAGGCTGAGATTGGGTTGCCTGGCTGTTCACTGTACCCCCAACTGTGTTGGTGCTGCTGGTCCCTAAAATTACAAAGACAACAACAACAACAGAATCAAAAGCCAGGTTACAACTAGTTTTCTAGGAAGTTTAGGAATTATGACAATAGTGGAATAATACAGAGCCAGAGTTTAAAAGCCATGCACATGAATTCTACATTTCGATTCTAGGACATGTTGAAGGGGGTATTTAGAAGGGCTCATTTAGCTATTTTCTCAGATTAAAGGTATTTTGTAGATGTGTTTGTTTCACAAGAAGTGCTGCAAGTAGCAGTTGTGTAGGAATTGAGCGGCTGCTGCCCATGTCAGGCTCCTCTTTTGGCAGTGAGGGAGGAGGGAAGATTGGGTTTCATATTAAGTGGCAGCATTCGTGATGAATAGCTGCTCGCTTCCCCGGCACCATGTTTTTTAAAAAAACGAGTAACAGCTACTGGTTGAGCACAGTTCATTTCCAACTCTGCCCACCGGATACAGAAGCAGTAAGAAGCAGTACGGTCAGCACAGCTAGCTGCTCTGTAACTCTGCAGGATGCAGAATGCACCAGGAACTCAGTTTGTGTGAAGAGAACATCGGGCTGAAAGTGAGACACTGCAGGCCCTATTGCACTCAATAACTACAGGACTCATGTCCAATGGGATAGTGCACACAGATCCCTACGATATCCATCAGGCAGCGACTGCAGTATGCAGGGCAGCCTACACTTCAAAAACAAACCAACTCCCCCCCCCGAAAAAAACCAACGTTCTTTGGTGCGTTCCAGGAAATCTTTTTTGCCATCGTGATCAGATTCGCCATTCAGAGCAGCAAGCATTCCATGTGAAAACAGCAAATTCAGTTTGCTGTTGGAGAACAGAGAACATACATGGAGAAACTATTTTATTCACATGTTGACTAAGAATAAAGGAGTCCACATAATGCTGAAAAACTGGATTGTTTTTGGCTGGATAAAGAGTCATCGTTTGCTGGTGAACCCACAGACTAACTGCTGCTAGATAAACCCATAGCAAACTTAAGGTAAAATCTTACCATTTTGAGGGTAAAAGGATAGTCCAAAACAGTGGGAATATCCACTGTCTGGTGGAGATGTATGGTTTTGCTGGGCCCAGACAGAGAAACATTTTCACTTGGCTAGGTAACATTTTCTGGTGTTTTTTTCTGCTATTAAGAATGATTTTCACCACTTCAGAGAAGGAATGTTCTAGGTGCGACACCAATCCAAATACCAAGCCATGAGATGAAGAGCATCTGGGGTGGGATGCCTTACCCTACCACTTTTCTGGGTCAAGAGATCCAGAAAAGTCCAAATGCTGTTAAGTGGAGAGGATGACATTTGAAGGAGGCTTGGAAACCCAAATTGTTCAAGCCATCTTGGGTGATGGAGGATGACTTGTGCCCCATCTAGTCAAATTTCCCATAGAACTCAAGGCAGTAGCGGGATGGAAGGGAAGGCATAGCTGAAGTGATCTGTCGACAGGAGGAGGAGTGCATCACTTCTGGAGTACTGACCTTGGGTTCCTCTGAAGCAGTACATTTTGTACTTCCTGACAGGTTGGGGAGCCCACATGGTCAGATTTCAAGAGGGGGCTCCCCACTGAGTGAAGATACTGTTTACTACTGAATTACGTAACTCCCCCTTGTGATCAGTGGTGAAATGCCTGCTGACACTGTCTGCCAGTGAATTCTGGATGCCCAGGAGGTACATTGCCAATAGGGTGATGTGGTTCTGTATACACCAGTTCCATAAGTTGACCGCTTGTATGTACAGGGGCAAGGAACATACCCTCCCCATTTGTTCATATAGGAAATGGTAGTTATGTTGTCCGACCTTATGAGGACGTACTGAGATTGTATGAATGGTAGAAATGCTTTTAGCAAGCCTCCCATACTGATCTCAGTTCCAAAAGACTGATGTGCATTCTAGCTTCTTGAAACGTCCAAGTGCCTTGTAATGTGTGATCACCCATGTGGGCTCCCCAACGTATCAGGGAGGCGTCCATTTATGGTTGGGTGTAGGTGATTAACACTGTGGGATTCATGCTGTACTTCCTCGGTGTATATGCTGTTGGGAGCAAAGCTTTCAGGCAACAAAGGTGGAGTCAGGTGAATAAGATTATGCAAGTATATAACTCCACATAGCCAAGGAGAGTAAGGCACATCTGAACTGATGTTCGAGATTTGCATGTAGCCAGGTCTATGAGAGCACCCATGGCGCAAAATCGGTCAGTGATGAAGTAGGCCCTTTCCTTGATTAAATCCAGTGTTGCTCCTCTAAATTCTATGGTCTGTGTCGGAGACAAGATAGACTTTTTCATGTTTACACAGATTCCCAGGGATGCTAGAAGCTGGAGCAGCAACGAAGTTGATGTTAACACTTCCAGGCAAGACCTACTGGTTAGAAACCAGTTATCCAAATACGTGAGGATGGCAGAGCCATCTTGTCTACACTGAGCTGCTATTATTGAGAAAACTTTTGTGAAGACTCTGGGAGCAATTGTGAGCCCAAATTGGAGCACCCTGTATTGACAGTGGTAGGGATCCACCACAAACCTAAGAAATCATCTGTGAGAGGGGTAAATAGCCACATGAAAGTAATGTCTTTCATTTCAAGAGCTAAGATGGGTGAAGTAATATCCTTTACTGGACTAACTTCAGTTGGTGAGACAAGATTTCAAGCTTACATAGAGCTATGTAAGCTCAAAAGCTTGTCTCACCAACCAAAGTTGGTCCAATAAAACATACTATCTCACCAACCTTGTCATTCTAATATCCTGGGACCAGCTCAGCTAAAATACTGCATATATCAAGAGCTGAGAACCATGTTGAGGGATGGTATTATCAGCATTAATATAACCATGCGGAATTTTAGGTTGAGAATGGGTCTTCAGACTCCTTTCTTCTTGGGGACTAGTAAATACTTTGAACAGAACCCATTTCCTTGATGTTGAGGTGGGATGCTATATTTCTCTTCATTGGGGGGAAAAACCCTGTATTTTCTGACAGAACTCCCTATGAGAGTGGTCCTTGAAAAAGCACAAGGAAGGCAGTTTTGGGGGAGGTGGGCAAAGAAACTCAATGGTATAGCTGGAATGGGATGATATCCAGTACAGATTTGTCTGTTATTTAACAGTTTGGGGAAAATTTCACTAGCCACCTGCCTGAAATGAATCTCAGAATCTGGTGGCATCGATATTGATTCAGAGCTCCCTAGAATCAGGTCAGAAATGTTGGTAGTCATGACTGGAGTGGAAGGCACCAGGTATTTTGGTCTCTACATTCTTTGTTGTTTGCAAGATGGCTCATAGGAGTGTTGATTAAAACGTTGGGGGTAAGGACCTTGATTTTTAAGGCTGTTTGATATTTTCTCTTTGGAGCAGGTGTATAAATACCAGGGAGCGAAGAATTGCCCTAAAGTCTTTCAATAAGTGCAAAGACTCATCCGGTCTTTTCATTAAAGAGATTAGTTTCACCAAATGAGGTCTTCAACTGTGCTCTGAACCTCCATCTTGAGCCCCAAAGACTGTAACCATGATTCCTGCTGCATCACAATGGCAGCTGCCAGGGATCTCTACCATATCAGCCACATCAATTACATCCCACAAAAAGATCCTGCCACCACTCTGCCGTCAATAAGTGCTTGAAATGAGCCCTATCTTCCTGAGGCAGTTTATCCTTAAAGTCTAGAAACTTATGAGCAGTTGAAGGAGTATTATTTGGCAAGAAGAGTCTGATAATCTGATCCTAAACTGTAGACTGGTAGATGCAACTATCTTTCTCCCCATAAGGTTGAGACATTTGCCTCCTTACCTGCAGGGGTGGTCCTTGGTGCTGTTGTCTGGATCTTTCAGTGGCTGCCTGGACTACCAAGGAGTTCAGAGCAGGGTGTGTAAACAAGAACTCTGTTCCCCTAGTCACGGCAAAGTCTCTGACCTCTTGTGGGTAAGGGCACAGCTTTAGCTGATTCCAGAATGGCTCCATTGACCAGGAGAGCAACCCGACTGGAGCCCGCAGTTTGGAGGATATCCAGGAGCTTATGATCAGTATCCTGGACTTCCTGTAAAGAGATCTGAAGCTCTTCCTCCATTCTCCATATAAGCTCCTGGGATGGTTTATGATCATCCAGAGGAAACTGAGAGGCTGGAGCGACCACTTCATCAGGTGAGAATGATACCTGTGTTGGAACCAGATTATCTTCCCTTTTTCCATGGACTCAAGGTTTCAGACTGGCCCCTTGGAGGAGAATGGTGGTATGAGTCCCCATTGGAACGGATAGATTCTGGGTAACATGCGTAAGGGTCCCAAGAACCCCAATAAGGGCAGTATGAGCGGTTGAAGCCAGGTTGTGGTGACCTCCAAGGCACTGAGTACCACTGGTCTGAGGAGGAAGATCTTACCTATATAGTCTAGGCTGATTCCAAGAAATTCTCAATCCCCTGTCTGGGCTGAATTTCCCTGGGTGGAGCAGAAGCTGCTTCCACCAGTATATCTGACCCTTCTCAAGATGAAAAGGTCAGATATAGGTCCATCAGCAATGCCAACGGATCCACAGAGAGAAATCCATGGCTAGCGGACAAGACAGGACAGCCTTCTCCTAGAGTCCTAGATTCTCACAGGCACTAATTTCTCTCTAGTGAGAATCAGTCCTGATAACAAGGGAGACTGTGGATCCAGGAGAACGAAGTTATCAGCAGCAGTGGTATAAATCAATGATATTTTCAGAAATTGTAATGTTATTCCATACCACTGAAGTGGTAGTTGATAGCAGTTTCTTAGGGGGCTGTGCCAGTACTGTTAGTGAATGAGCCTCTGACCTGACTGTAACCAACAGTTCCCAATCCTTTGGGTTTTGGTGCTTCGGTTTGGATGGTACTGCAGTCAGTGTTGAGGTTGGAGCAGAGGCTGATACTGAAGGAGTCTTGCTCCCGAGTCTTTTAACTATGCCTATGTGGCTTACGAGGGCCTAACCTCCTATGGCTTGGGCATAAAGGCTCACCTGACGTGGATGGGGGTCATGGAGGGATCTCTCCTCTTCCAGGGTCTAAGAGAGTGTCTGAGGGAGTGCCCCTTACTCTCATGAGGAGGCCCAGTCAAAAGGTGCTTCCCTCCACCCTTCTCTGCACCGGAGTCAGACAAAGAACTAGGAGACATGCTCCTTGTCAACTCTGGCCAACATACGGGAGAGTCTCCCCAGTGTTGGTCTGATTGGAGTCTCATTGCCTGCTTCATAATTTGTTTTTGAAGTCAGAGCTCTTGCCCCTGCTGTGTTAGGCTGGAGAAGGAGTGGCAGATACTGCAATAGGTGGAGATAAGTGCCTCCTCAAGCCAGTCCCACGCCAAGAAGCTTCCCCAGGGTGGGGATTCTAACACTAGCTAACTATAACTCTCAAAAACACAAAAAAAAAACCCCTAAGAATAATGTAACTTTGAATATATTTACAGGATGAAGAGAAAGGTGAAACTCTGGACACTGTGGAGGATTCCAGCTCAGGCATTGTGGCAGTAAATGAACCAGAGAGGCAGGAGGTCAGTCTGCCATGTCTCTTATACACTGGGCGCAGATCATGAAGAGAGTGGAGGCACAGGTGCAGACCAATGGACACTACTTGCAAGAACTCTCCAGTTTCAGGCATGTGCACCCCCAGTGGAATGCATAGAGGGTCCAGCACTCAAAGAACCACCATTCTTCCTCAAAATACAGGGAAGATGCTCACCAGTGCTGAATCAGCATACCTTGGACACCTGCCTCTCAACCAGGAGAGAGAGGCTTGCACAACAATTATCGCTGGCTTGCTACTAAGGTTACAACAGGGACAGCATCTGGGATAACCAAGGTGTGCTGAACAGATATGTCCGACAAAAGTTATCAAAAACCTCAGCACCGAAATCACCATCTCACTACTGAACAAGGCTAGAAGCCAAAACCACTACCTGAAACGAATGAAGTGGCTCTCTGTTACTCACTTCCCTAGACATCTCTCTTCAGGACCCTCATACCTGAGAAAGAACATCAACCCCTCCAAATCTCAGCTGGAATGGCTCTTATGATATTGAAGAAGAAAGGCAACATACTCATTACCTGTAGCAACTGAGTAATGTGCTACTAGAGTGAGTAATGCTATCCCCTCTCCCAGCACTGTCTAGAAAACATGAAACCCTCTCCCCACCTATAGTACCTAATAATAGGGGTGTAATCTTTAGGAGCAAGGAGCCCCATGCAGCAATACAGATGAAGGGGGAAGAGAACAGAGGGCCTCTCTGACAAACATGTGGTGGGAGTTCAAAAGGAACAGAGTAACAGGACCATACCGTGTAGTGTGTTAAGGAAACCGACGGAACAATGAGAATCTCAAGCATGTGTAATGTGAAAGGGCCTGGAACAATTATCTGACAAGGCAGCAAAGCAAGTGAAAGGGTGAAGTTGGAACCCACATAAACAGGCAAGAGTGAAAGCAAAAGGTACTTAAGAGGAGGTACCAAAACAGACAGCAAGATAATCACATTCCATAGTCAAGAGTTCATGCAGGAACCAGCACCTCTCAACCCCTTCCTGATGGCCAGTCATCTGCACCCTGCTGCTCGATACATTTATATATTGTATACCCAGTTACATTTTGGTCAGGAATTACAGCTCATACCCCAGTGTCTCCAACCTAATCCAGACACAGGGTTGGGAGAGAGAGGCACATTTAGTCAAGAGACACCAGCGTGTATTCGCTTGTAAATGTGCAATGGGATTTACAAACATTTTGAAATGCTTGCTTTGAGTCGCTTCTGTTGTCTACAAAGTGATTTTGTTAACTAAATGAGCACTTGTCTCAGCCTCACAGCCGAGACGGAGTAGGATTGGCCTGTGCTGTAAGACATGAGCTGCTAATACATGGCTCACTTCTTATCAACAGCATTTTATTAAACATTCTCAGGGATTTTGAATTTCAGAAGTTGGTTATTCTGCTCTAATCCAAACCTAAAGCCATCCAGAAGAGTCTGAAAGGGGAGTGCATAGATTCATGGCATTCAACGGAAACAACCCCCTCCAGTCCTGCTCAGCCACAGCAAACGTCCCAGTTTCTTGTCTGGTGACATAATGAAGGATTTGAAATGAAAACAGACGTCTCCCCTCAGCCTGTTACTCCATCATGCTTTCATTCTCTGCCCCCTTTTATTTCCTCCCTTGGAAACCAGCCTGAGCACCCACCCTCAAAGACAACCTTAGATAATACCAGCACACTTAGATTAGGCATATCTAAACTGTTCCTGTTTTGGGGGCACAGGTTGAAGGCATTTAATGGCTTGTCCTTACCCTTTAAGATCTTGAAGGAGTCTCTGCAATGGAATCAGGAGACAAGAGTAGGCAAACCCCTTCAGCATAGTCATTACAAGCAAATCCTGCTGCACAAAGGGGTAATTTTAGCACATCAGCACTGCTGTGTGCAACTGATCTTACTTCACAATTCACTGTCATTACCAATCAACAAGGAGTTCCACAGCTAAGCTGAGGGCCAGCAAGCCTCTACAGCACTGAACAGCAGTTCATTTTCCACTGCAAAAATGACTAGGCAGCCAGAACCTATTAACATGTTAACAAAGGAACACATGTTAGAGGGAATAATTGAGACAGAGACAGATGCTGTGCTGGAGACAGATTCACAGAGGTTAGGCTTCACTGATCAGAGGGAAACTCATGAACAGGGACCAGAAATAACAGAAATAAGATAATTACTACAGAGCTGGTTGCAAGGACAGACTTTTTTCACCATCTTCCCTGAAGCACAAAGAAAGAGTAATTTGTTAAAATAAGAGAAACAGTGAGAAGTGTTTAATATCAGCAAACAACACAAAGCCCAATGAGAAAGAGGAGACGATACAGCTGGACACTGCCACTGGCTGCAGTTACATTGAGAGCCCAGTGGATCTTCTATGGAAATACCCAGACCACAAGACAGTGTTTAATCATTTGTGCTCTCACACAAAACAAGACTAATATGATTGTTCTTTAATAGTTCTCTGAAATCTAGTGGTATCTTAAGAATGTTAGGGATGTGCTGGTGTTTAGGGCTGGTACTTATCGATCACTGGCTGTTTATCACAAGAGCAACAGAAAAAAAAATAAAAATAAAAAAAATCTCCCACCTCTATCTGGAAAGGGGAAGTGTCCCTCATGGCTTTCATTTGTTTGAGAATTTGTGGGGCACTCAGAGGATCCAAGCGTGGATCATGTACTCTCACCCTCTGTCACTACATCCCCCTTCCATATTTTCTGAAATGTTAGTGCAACCGTTACAGATAACCCTACTGGGCCTGTACCAATCAGCTCCTCCAGCTGCAGAGTTAAAAGCAGGTTATTGACCAATGCACTGTTTCCTTTTCATTGCTGTTTCTAACGAGGTGTCTTTCCCCCACCCCCCAGAAGTGGCTGAGACAGTATATCAGATTCCAGGAAGCAAGCAACCTGTAAACAAACTGAGCATTCAAGCCAAGCTGCGCTATCGGAAGCGTTACCCACTTTTACAGGACAGCTACAATAAACCTTTTAGAAGGTCCATCCACCAATGTCAGATCTCAGGAGTGAAAACAATCCATCCCACCCACAGCATAATACCTGCTTCTCAGCAGAGGCTTTATCGTTTGCCTCAAGAGGACTGATAGCTGGACTGAGGTTGTGACAAGCTAACAGTACACTACCATATAAGAAAGCAGTAACGATAAGTACATCCAGCTCACAGTGCCAATCTCAGAGGCTGAGAGTGAAGGAGTGACACCCCTACTGTTCTTTATATTACCCTCCCAAAAAAGGCATAGGGAAAATATACACTTTCCCAGATTTTCTAAGAATTTAACTTCTTCCAGGAAAAGAAACTATAAAGCTTAGAAATCCAAACGGACATTCTTTGCACATCCCATCAATACCTTAGTCTACCTGCTCAAAGCTTTTAAAGCTGTGTTGTTTGGAGGCCAAGCAGCAGGAAGAGGTGAAAAGTTACACGAGCAATTATGCACTAATGGTGCATTTAGTCCCAATATTGGGAATTTATTTATGGCAGGATTTAAAGTATTGCTGAAAAACTCAACAATTAAGGACTCTTCTCACCCTCCTCTCAATATAAAGAGGATAAAGGTCAGTTCCATTGCAGCTGTCTCTGTAGAAGGCTTGCTCTGTAACTGTTGCTTTGTTCATTGGAGTTCATCCACAAAGATCTCTACCCCAGCTAAGCTGCTGCATGCTGTAGGAGGACAAATGCTACAAGTCTGTGGAATTTGTGTGAAATGTGGCAAATGAAGGCCATTTCATAGGGCTGCCAGCTCTCATACCCAGTCATTTGCAGGGGGGGGGGGGGGGGGGAGAAGGAGTGTCACAGCATTCAAAGGTCCTGTCTCCATTGGAAGCATAGTGGGATTTTGTATCACTCCCAGGAAAAAAAAGCATCATTTTTGCAGCCTTAGCCCATGCATTTAAACACTTCAAATAACCACATCAGAAGTTTGAGGCTCATAGGTCAAAAACCCCATCCTACTATCTCCCCGCCCCCCTCAGCTTTTAAACTTGAACTAGTTTGCTCGGACAGCTGGAATGGCCTTAATTCAGAAGGATATGGAGTATTTGTTGTGGGCTGGGAAGAAAGGGGTGTTTTGAGGAGTTTCTCTCACCACAACCCTCTACCTATGGCACATTTAATCTGCCTCCAGTCCTCAATACGAAGAGCCCTTTCTGGCTACCAATATGGAATGTGATCATTTGGCCTGAGTGTTCCTTTGCACACATGGCTAATACCTTTAAACAGGGCCAGTTTTAGTCACTAGTTACTAAGTGATTAGGAGACAGACAATGCTGATTACCTCAGCACTTCTGGGAACAGCCTGCAGAGATTTACCCACCCAACAGGGAGATATGTGTTGGAGGAGGAAGCCATACAAATTTATTTAACATTTTCATTAAAGCAGCTACTTTTTCCTATTAGGAAAAACAGTACACACCATACACCCCCCCACTGCTGTAATTTGGAATGGGCAGCCCTCTCACTGCCACCCTCTCAGTGCTACTGAAGAGAACCAGAATTTTTCCCCAGAAGTCTCCTTGGTGTCAACAAGTACAGTCTATAACAATCATAAGTGAAACCATAAGGAAAGGCCCATATATTCATATACCGACCTCCTCCCCCCATTCTCTGCTAATTCCTTGAAGATCACTATTTCCCATAGAAAAGTTTTCTTAAAGTTTATTTAAGTTATTTGGCCCTAGTTAAGGGCTATATTAAACAGGACACTTAACATGAGAACCCAAACTTCTAAGGTGTATTAAGAGCAGTTAAGCAGAGCCATGAAGTGGAGGGAATACAAGTAGGCAGAAGAGAATGGGCTGCATGAGACATCAGATCCAACAGCAGAAAAAAAAAAAATGAAGACAAGGAAGGAGTAAAGGTGTTACACACAAAGAGCCAAGCAGGGCGTACTCAGAAATCGGGTCCTCCTGCCACCAGGCTTGAACGTCACCCGCTCAGATGCACAGTTAAACTTCGCACAGCCTGTGATAAAACAAAAGAGGGAAGAACAGAGAAAGGAGAGGAGAAGACACAGAACACAACTACAAGATGTTAGCAACTTGAGGTTGGATGGGTGAAATGCAGTAACATGGCACACAAGAACAAGCCTCAAGAGGTGGAGTAGGGGATATGTACACAGTACAAGGAACAAGGACTCTTACTCCACTCATAGGTCGAGTTTGTTTTTTGCTAAAAAGAGAGTGCTACCTTCCAATACCTAATCCATTAGGAATAAGGCTGCACTCCACAGCTAAATTTAACTCCTGGCAAAGGCATTCTCTCAATTACATAAGACACTGCACAACTTCAGGACACAGGAAGTTACACATTAGTAGCCCCAATATTTCTGAAACAGGTTAGTGGAGAAAGGGAAGAGAATCCCCAGAAGGAAAAGTTTCTGAAGGAGCGGCTTTCCATCTTCCATTCTTTTACTTCTTGATCCTTTTCTCCTATCAATGTCTACATTTTACTCCACTCACTGTAATTCAAACAAAACCACCAGCAGCTTGAGACTGCTGCATTCAACTAGTCTCATGGGAACACTTACAATGGGTATTTGTAAAATAACGTATATGGAAAAATGGAACAATTGTGACTCACAGAAATGAGTAAAGCAATACACAAATAGACCAACAATCCTTAATGAGTGGAAGAAAGGAGGCCCCCAAATACCAAGCAGAGCCTTCCAGAGACTAGTTAAAGCTCTAATACCTTATCAGAAGGATAAATGCCCAATCTGGGTGCTATAAAGGAAAAGAGTGCTATTAACTACCCCCTTCCACTGTGTGCTCATATTTTACATCCATATCTTCAGAATTTTTTAGCCAATAGAACTGCAGAGTTAGCTGCATTTTATGAAGGATTTTTTTCACCCTCTTCAGGTTTTTCTAACCTTTCAGTGCTGCCATTAGAGCAGAAGGCGCAGTATGTTACCCCTTCATTACCTCACCTCTGATTTTCCCAACCTGAAAACTTAGAAATCTAACTGCAAATAGTGTGCTAGGCCTCACAAAGAGACAGACTAACACCCTGATCAGTCTCTAAACACAGGCCATACTCTGAAGTCAATCTACTGTATTTTGAGGCTGAGAACTCCCTGGTATAAGACTTAGCATTAATTCCATAGAAGTTCTTACCTTGGCCTGGTGCAGAAAGGCTTGGTACCGAAATAGCACCATCACTGGTGAAGGCAGAGTAGAGGTTCTCACTAGAAGGAGATGGTTTAAGGGGCTGTAACAGATGGTTCTGCCCAGTCTCTGGGACATTTCCAGGAGGATGAAGGGTCTGCTGGGGGGGCAAGACTGAGGGGGCACTCTGAGAAGACTGATTGCCTATAAAAAGAAATAAGAATCAGGACAGACAATATAGACATTCAGCTTCCCCACCTCACCTCAGAGGCTTTTCCATTGTTCCCATTGGCCAGAAGGCAATGTGTCTAGAGCTGATGAATGCTTGGGAGATTTAGCAGGAAAAATCTGCAGTGAATAAATTAGAACTAAAATCGATCACTGGGAGGGACTTGTACGAGTGATAAGGGAGAAATGCTGAGAACGTAAGTTCAGCAGGAAAATCCCAAGGAAGGGCCTTCACTCGTCAGAATTCTAGATTAACATGCTTGACCAAAGGATACAGAGGGGACTTTGCTGTTGCTGAGAAAGGAGCCAGGAGTATAATTTGGAATAACTGTTTTTTAGAGAGGTCTCTAATTACAGCCCTGTTCTGCCTCAGTGTGTGTCAAGATAGGTACTCCATTGCATGCAAGAGCAGAATTAAGCAGTGCAGGTGACGGAGCATGGGGAGAAAAGGTGTCTCATTGCTTTGACAGATGCCAGTCTATTACTGAGAATCTGGTTTTGAAAGCAAAAAGACTGCTTTATAGTAGTTTTAGCTCATTCATTGGTATGGAGATTCATCTTCTGTTCTGTGAGCCCTTTAGGTCAGAATACACCACTCATGTAACAGTCCTTAGAGAAGATATAACAGCAGGGATTTTTGCATCTCATTCTTAGAATAGTGAAATATTTAAACAAGTCTTTGGGAGTGTCATCTATAAATCTGATCTTTAAAAAAAAAGTTTGGTGGTGTTGTCATATGAGAAGCTGACAGCACTGGAGATAGAAAATCCTACTTATCCACAAAAGAGATACAGACAGTGAAAGCTTTCCCAAAATACCCTGCCAATGCACTACCACCTGGACCTGGAGGCACCTCTTCTGTCAGTAAAATGGACAATGGATACTGAACTTCCATTCAATCCTTGGTCTTCGCACTGAGACTACTAACAGGCAGGCCAATTAATGCTAAAATTGCTAGGCTGACCACCAACCCACTTCACAAAGACCACTGATGCAGTTTGTGGAAGGAAAATTCACTAGTTGAAGATATGTGCCCTGCTGTGTCCTGTGGACTCTGAACTCCAACTAATATTTCCATTCACAATGCTGGCCTTCCCATATCCATGTGCTCAACGGCATTCACAGGGTTTTAGAGGGATTTTCGCATGTGCTGGGGAAGGAACTTTGATTTTCATGGACCTATTTTTTCTGACTACTGTTGCTAGTTAGGAAAACTTTAGTGTTTTAATAAGAATGGCTTCCCTCACAATCCATCTTTTTCCTCATTTAATCCTGTAATTACATGAGATGCTTAATTTGAGACATTGCAGTCCCTTCCACAGCAGACTGACGTAAAAAAATCAGATTATAACTTCATTGAGACGAGATGCTGTGCTGTTAAGCACCTATTAAAGAAAATAAAGACATCTGCAACAGCAGTCAAAGGTACTTGGTGGTATTTCTGTTCAATTTTCTACTTCAAAATTAGCTCCACTGTGCAAGTCCATCTTTAAAATGTGACGAGAACAACCAGGAATTAAACTGGAGGGATCAAGAGGCCTTACTAAAAATAAGTTTGTCTGACTTTTTCCCCTATGCTTTAGGCTTCATCCTTTGACACTGGAATCCCCAGCTCTTGCCAGTAGAAGCACAATGACTAGTGCTAGTAGAAGCCGGCAGCATTATCTCCTGCAAATGTAAACAAACTTGTTTGTCTGAGTGGTTGGCTGAACAAGAAGTAGGACTGAGTGGACTTGTAGGCACTAACATTTTATATAGTTTTATTTTTGAATGCAGGTTTTTTTGTACATATTCTGCACTTGTAAATATAACTTGCATGATAAAGACACTGCACTACAGTATTTGTATTAGGTGAACTGAAATACAATTTTTTTTACACTGCAAATATTTGTAATCAAATATAAAGTGAGCACTGTACCCTGTGTATTCTGTGTAGTAATTGAAATCAATTTGAAAATGTAGAAAATATCCCAAACTATTTAAATAAATGGTATTCTATTATTAACAGTGCGATTAATAGAGATTAATTTTTTTAATCGTTTGACAGCCCTACTAAAAAAACAAAGTGGTCAGCAAGTCTACAAAACACCATTAGTAAGAGTTATATGAAAAAGGCCTTTCTCCAAGGCCAGACTGAGAGGAACCTAGCAGACTCATATGCTGTGCAAAAACAGTGAGATGTACAAACCCAAATGAGACTCTCAGTGAGTTAGATTCCTCTGAGAGACAGGCAAGAGATCACCTCAACCAACCACCCCTCAATCTGTGGGTTGAGGGTGTCCCATGATCTATTGTAAAAAGAGTTAGGACAGAATCAAAAGGTGCTAATAAACAATTTACCCTGTGTGTCACATTGGTACTGAAACCTGAGGATGCCTTACCTAGCAGCTGAGGGCTCTTATTACCCTGGGAGCTGCTGCGGCTGGATTTACTGCCTTTTCCTTTAGTAGGTCTCCTCCTCCTCCCGGAGAGAGGAGCAGCTGGGGGGATGATTACTGCAGGGGGGACCTTTCCCAGTTTGGTGTACAGCAATTCAATCTCCTGCTTCTGGCGACTGTGCAGCTCCTGGATCTCTTTATAGTGCCTAAAGAGTTAAGAACATGAATAAGAACTTAAACAGTCCTGTCCCACCCCACTGAACAGCTTTCTTTCTGAGGGTGGAAAAATCTTAGCCACAATTAGCAAGCTGGATGCCACACACAAAAATCACTTGCTCCATTCCCCTTATAGAAATTGTAACATTGGCTAGAATTCTGACGTATGGTTTGCCTGTTAGCATAACAATGATAAAGCCAGGAAGGGGAGCGGGGATGGATCATCAATAAGGTCTGGAGCTTCAGCATAAACACTGTAGGGCTTGCAAGATTCACACTCACTTTCCTAAGACATGAGTGCTTTGAAATTTCCACAAGGCTTGGTATTGACTCAGTCTTCTGAGGTTTTATATGTACAAGATCTAAAACTGTCAGCTATCCTTAAAAATACACACACACACGTACGTGGGTGGGTGTTCTTCACAGGCACTTATGCATGAAGTCTAGCCTACCTTAGAAAACAACACAAGAACTCAGGCAGCTCAGTTTTCTCAGACGTCTTTGTCCCTATCCCTATGGGCTCAGAATAACATTTTCAAGTTCCCTTAGGTGGTTTAGGAACTTAAGTTCCATTTTCAAAGGAGACACTGGCACCTGACTAGGTCAACTTGTGACACACATTTATACACAAGAGATATCAGTTAAAACTGAGCATAAAAAGTATGGGTGTGTATTTATAGAAAAAAAAAAGTTACTCACCTCGTAACTGTTATTCTTCAACATGTGTTGCTCATGTCCATTCCAATTAGGTGTGTGCGCGCTGCGTGCAATACTTGGAAAGTTTTTCCCCTAGCAGCACCTGTCGGGTTGGGTGTGGAACCCCCTGGAGTGGTGCCTTTATGGCGCTCAATATATGACCCTACGCCTCCTCAGTTCCTTCTTGCTGGTTATTCTGACAGAGTGGAAGGCGGGTGGGTTTGGAATGGATAGGAGCAACACATCTCGAAGAACAACGGTTACGAGAAGGTAACCATTTTTTCTTCAAGTGATTGCTCATATTGATTCCAGTTAGGCGATTCCCAAGCCTTACCTAGGCAGTGGGGTCAAAGTTATGGAATCACTGATTGGGGCACCGGTCTGCTGAAAGCTGCATCATCTCTGGCATGCCAGATGATGGTGTAGTGAGAGGTGATCTACGTACTGAGGACCAAGTTGCTGCCCCGCAGATTTCTTGTATCAGAACCTGACCCAGGAATGCAGCTTATGAAGCCTGAGCCCTTGTGGAGTGTGCAGTAAGAGCCGGGGCTGGTATTTTGAACAGCTCATAGCACGTGCAGATGCATGACGTGCTCCAGGAAGATATTCTTTGAGATGAGACCAGGAATCCTTTCATCCAGTCTGCCAGCGCTATGAACAACTCGTTCGACTTCCTGCGCTCGATGTAGAAGACTAGTGCTCGTCCAACATCCAGGGAGTGCAGTCTCTGCTAATGGCTACTGGCATGAGGATTAGGATAAAAAGCAGGCAGGAAAATGTTCTGCCTACTGTGGAAGTGTGACAACCTTAGGAAGAAAGGCCAGGCGAGGTCTGAGTTGCATCTTATCCCTGTGGAAAACCGTATAAGGTGGGTCTGAGGTAAGGGCTTTTAACTCCACGACAGACAGAGAAAAGGGAGCAAGTCACCAGCGGTTCAAATGCGGGGCCCATTAGCCTGGAGAAGACCTGGTTAAGGTCCCACATGGGGACAGGCTGTCTGATCTGGGGATGTAGCTGTTCTAGACCCTTGAGAAACCGACCAACCATAGGGTTGGCGAAGACGGAGCGTCCAGATGCTCCCGGGTGGAAAGCCGAAATAGCAGCGAGGTGTACCTTTATGGAGGACACTGCCAAACCTTGCTGTTTCAGGCACAGAAGGTACTCTAAGGTAAGAGGTATAGGTGCCTGAAGAGGGGGATGTACGATGCTAGTCACACCAACAAGTAAATCTTTTCGACCTTGCCAGATATGTGGCTCTAGGTGAGGGCTTCCTGCTGCCAAGTAGGACCTCCCTTAGCTATTCTGAGCACAGAAACTCCATGGGGTTCATCCATGAAGCTTTCAAGCCATGAGATGGAGGGACTGCAGGTTGGGGGTGATGAAATTGACCATGGACCTGAATGATCAGGTCAGGTAGGAGAAGCAACATAATCTGGGCATCCCCGGACAGTTCCAGGAGTGTGATGCACCAATGTTGTCGAGGCCACGCTGGTGCCGCCAGAATTATCTCTGCCCTGTCCCTGTGGACCTTTGAGTAGGACCTTGTGCACAGGAGAGAACGGGGGGAAAAAGCGTAGAGCAGGCAGCCTCCCACGGTAGGAGGAATGCGTCCGTGATTGAGCCTGGGCTGTGTTTCTGAAAGGAGCAGAACATTGGGCACTTTTTGTTGCTCCAAGTGTTGAACAGATTGACCTGATGACACCCCCACCTTTAGAAGATGGAACATATGACATCCGGGCAGATGAACCACTCGTGATTGCAAAAGGACCTGCTGAGGTGGTCCGCAAACACGTTCTGAACTCCTGGTAGATAGGATGCTTCCAGGTGAATGGAGTGGGCTATGCAGAACTCCCACTGCCAGAGGGCTTCCCGACATAGGGGAGAGGAATAGGCTCCATCCTGCTTGTTGATGTAAAACAAGGCAGTGGTGTTGTCAGTCAGAACTGCTATGCACTGACCTTGTAGTCAGGCCTGAAAGGTCTGGCATGCTAGTTGCACTGCCCTCAGCTCCTTAATGTTGATATGGAGGGCAAGCTAGTCCTGTGAGCAAAGGCCCTGCATTTGAGGGTCTCCCAAATGCGCACCCCATCCCAGAGCTCACGCGTCCTTACTAGGGACAAGGAGGGCTGTTGAAGGGAACTCCTTTGCACACTGTCCGAGGGTGGAGCCACCATTGAAGGGACCCTGGCACCTGTCCCGGCACCGTAACCACTGAATTTAGGCTGTCGCCTCCCGGGTGATAGGCCGAAACGAGCCACGCCGGTAGAGGCCTGAGCCTCAGTTTAGCATGCCGGTCACGTAAGTGCAGGCTGCCATGAGGCCGAGGAGACTCAGGCATCCCCTTACTGTAGTGATCAGGTATTGCCTGAGGCCTTGAATGATGTCTGTCATGGCTTGGAATTGGGGCTCTGTCAAAAGTGCTCTTGCCTGAACCGAGTCTAACACCACCCCGATGAATTCTATTCTTTGGGTCAGTGACAAGGTTGACTTGTTCAAGCTGAGGAGGAGACCCAGTCTCTTGAATGTGGATCTGACTTATCGGACTTGAGAGTCCATCTGCCCCTGGTGTGGCCCCTGAGTAGCCAGTCGTTAAGGCAGGGGTATACTTGCACCTGCCTCCGACAGAGGAAAGCAGCCACAACCGACATGCACTCGGTGAACACTCTGGGGGCTGTTGAGACGCCGAATGGAAGGACCGTAAATTGTAGGAATCGTCTGTATGCAAGCCCAATAAGCTATATGGAAGTACGCGTCTATCATGTTGAGGGCGGCGTATCAGCCTCCTGGATCCAGAGAAGGGATAATTGTGCCCAGGAAGACCATGCGGAACCTCAACTTTACCATGAACTTGTTGAGTCATCGCAGACCTAGAATGGGTCTGAGACCCTTCCCCCCCCTTGGCTTTGGGGATTATGAAGTATGGGGAATAGAATCCCTTGCCCCATAGTTCCTGAGGAACCTCCTCCACTGCTCCCATGGCAAGGAGTGCCCACACCTCCTGGATAAGGAGTTGCTCGTGAGAAGAGTCCCTAAAGAGGGACAGGGAAGCGGGATGAGAGGGAGGGTAGAAGCAGAATTGGAGAGAATATCCCAATTCTACGGTACGGAGAACCCAGCAGTTCAAAGTTATTTGGGCCCAAGCACATTAGAAGTGGGACAGATGATTCAAGAAAGATGGGGAAGGATCCAGAATTGAGGATGGCGCACCATCCTCAGGTGCACCTTCAAAAGGCCTGCTTTGAACCAGATGATGGTTTAGTCGGGCCCTGGCCTACCCGGGCTGGGGGTGGGAAGGCTTGTGTCTGCCATTCCTGTCCCCCTTTCTAGAAAAGTTCTGCCTCAGCCAAGGAGGATAGTAGCGCTGCTGCTGAAGCTTGAAATGTTTACATTGGATTGCCGGGGTGTACATACCCAAGGATTGCATGGTAGCCCTGGAGTCCTTTAGGCTATGCAGCCTAGAGTCAGTCTACTCTGCAAACAGACCTGCCCCCATCAAAAGGCAGGTCCTACATGGTCTGTTGAACCTTGGGCAGGAGTCCCGAGGCCTGCAGCCATGAGCTACATCTCATGGCAATACCGAAGGATAAGGTGCAAGCCACTGAGTGCAGCGTCCAGTGAGGCCTGCAAAGAGGTCCCTGCAACCGCCTTGCCCTCCTCCACTATCGCTCCAAACTCCTCCCTGGACTCTGTTGGCACCAGCTCCTTAAAACTGAGCATAGAGTTCCAGGAGTTGAAGCTGTATCTACTCAGAATTGCCTGCTGGTTGGCAATCCTGAGTTGCAACCCCCCATGGAATACACTTTGCACCCAAATAAATCTAGGCTCTTGGCATCCTTGGACTTAGACGCTGGGGCTTGTTGTTCCTGCCTCTCCTTTTCATTTACTGCAGCCACCACCAATGAGCAAGGCTGCAGGTGTGGGGAGAGGTATTCGTACCCCTTAGATAGGACAAAATACTTCCTCTCTACACCCTTTGCGGTGGGAGGAATGGAGGCCGGGGTCTGCCAAATGGTCTTAGCATTGGCCTGTACAGTCTTGATGAGGGGTAGAGCCACCCTCGACGGGCCCTCTGGGGCCAGGATGTCAACCATCGGGTCCTCTGACTCCACCACCTCCTCGACCTGCAGGCCCATATTTCGCACCACCCTATGAAGGAGGTCCTGGTGGGCACGGCTGTCTATGGGGGGCGGTCCAGAGATTGAGGTGCCTGCAACCGCCTCATCTGGGAGGATGACAAGGAGGCTAATGGTACTGGTGCCAGGTCAATCCCGCTGGTTTTGGTGCCAGTGAGTGGTGGTGTCGCGGGTCTCTCCCAGAGTCCTTCTGCAGTGCCGCTTCTACCACTGCCTCCAGGGCGCTGCGCACCCACGAGCTTGGTGCTGGGTCTTGCCATGCCGATGTAGGTTGCAGTCTAAGTGCCGCCTCCGTAAGGGGCTGCTCAAGGCAAAAAAAATCTCGCTCCTTTTTTGTTCTGTGGTGAAACCCTTTACAAATCCTGCACTTGTCAGTTTGGTGTGCTTCCCCCAGACACTTTAAGCAAGCGTTGTGGGGGTTGCCTGTTAGCATGGTCTTGTTGCAGGACTTGCAGGGTTTCAATTCTTGGGATTTAGGCATAACCCGAGTCCCAACGGGGAACATTGTCGGGGCAAAGGGGGAAGACACCCCACTCCCAACCGCTATCTGCTGTAACAACCAAAAACACTAAAACTAAACTTAACAAGGCTAGAAATAACTGCGAACTAAATTAAACTGAAAGCTAGGGAAAATAAGAGCTTGCTAAGCAAGTCACTGCAGTTCCAACAACTATCACTGGCAGTAATAAGGAACTGAGGAGGCACTGGGTCAGCAGGGTCATATATTGAGCGCCATGAAGGCGCCACTCCAGGGGGCTCCACAGCCAATACGACGGGTGCTGCTAGGGGAAATACTTTCCCATGACTGCATGTGGCGCACACACACTTAATTGGAATCGATATGAGCAATCACTCAAAGAAGAACCATCACATTCATTTATCAGTAAACTAATTTTACCCTATGTGAAAACTCTGGCAATTACTACAGAAAAATATATTTAACAGAGGCTCATTCTAAAATCAGTCTGAATTTCTCCTCTGTATGGCAGGTCAGAGTGCTCATAAAGGAAAGCGGAAAAAGGACTAAGCAACTGTTACAGTTCACACAAACATCATTCTCAAAGAAGAAATCTTACTTTTCCCGCAACCGGCGTAGCTCTGATTTCAAGTCTTCATCTTCAATATCTGACTCATCACTGCTCATGTAAGAAGAATTCAATGAGTTGCTAAAGCTTTGGATGGGGAGGCTGATCTTTGAACCCAGTGGTTGGAGAGAGTCTGGGCTACCTGAGCCATCATCCAGTTCCTGAGCCGCTCCACTCAGGAAGGCAGCCTCCAGATCAGATGATGGCCCATTCATAAGCGGAGACTGCCTTGGCTCCACCAATTCTGGAACCTCTTTCTTTGGAGTCATGGCTGGAAGAGAAACTTGTTCTGAATCCACAGAAAGAGGAAGAGTCATTGGGGGTTCTCTCTCCACACAGGTGACCTCATCTTGAGTCCTGGACACAGAAAAGCGACCCACTTGGTCCGTTGTTGTCGTCACTTGAAAGCGCCCAACTTTAGTTGGCTGCCCAGCCTCTAATGGCAATTGTATGGCAGGAAATGTCCGTGAAACAGCATCATCTGTCACATCTAAGGAGGTACCAGTGGTAGCCTCTGTTGTCCCATTGGAAGTCTGCTTCACAAGCGTACTCTCTGGACTGCTGCCAGACAAAGATGAATCAGAGGAGGTTGTCTCAAAATGCACCGGCTTAGTTTCTTCAGGTTTACCGTCACTGTCTCTCAGTACACTATCCACTGCCACAGATACCTAGAAGTAATGGAAACACTAAGTGAGCACAGCATTCTGAACCCTTCACAGTAATATATATGACAGGCTCTAGCTGACCTCTATGGTCAGAAATATGTCAAACTGGGACAAGTAACCAGCTGCCTTGAGCACAGCAAACAAGGTGCCTTCTCCCTTTCCTAGCCACATATCCACTCATCCCAGAGTTCTAGGTAAAGGCAAGCTAAATATCATCTGGTCTGGTGCTAAGCCATTTCAACTTGTTTCATACACACCCACATCTGTTCTTCCAAGAACTACATCTTTCAGTAAGATTCCTTCACAACCAAACTTAGAGAATGATACAGCAGAGTGCACCAATGTCACATTAGCCATAATGTGGCTAACATTAAAGATCTGGACTACTAATAGCAAAGTCAATGCATAGTTAAGACTTATTTCAAGGCTTCAGTTGTCTCAGAATGCCAAGGTCACAAACCAGAAAATGCTGCAATAAAGTGTGATGTTAACCCTGATTGGGAGTAGAGTTCATGAATAGAAAAATGAATTCCTGTCAAACTCGATAGTGGCAATTCCTCCCAGTAAAATGGTGTGCCAGGAGCTGGTACCAATCAAGGCGGCCCAGATTTTTCAAGGTATTTAGGCACTGCTTCATTCACCGTTGCAACGCCCCACTGATCCAGGAAACTAAATCTCCTTTTCAAAAGTGGTTTAGGCACTTAGGAGCCTAAATCCAATCGAAGCCAACAGGTTTTAGGCATCTATGTGCCTAAACCACTTTTGAAAATGAGATTTAGGCTCCAAAATCAATTGGGCATTGCGACGCTGAGTGGAGCAATGCCCTAAATACCTTGAAAAATCTGGGCCCTACTGCTTTGCCATAACAGTGAGATTCCTGGATCAATGCCCTGGTCACAGAGTGAATCTACAAAGTAACATTTTCCTACCTGAAATCGTCCCATCTTAAAAACTCCAGCGCCTGCAGTGGTAGTCGTTGCACTGCTGTCTGCATCCTGTGATGCTGAAATTGAGAAAAAGGAGGGTGGCAGGGAAGAGAAAGTTAAAGAAGTTTTTGCCTTTCTTTTTCTCCCACTTGAGACAAACACTTTCTCCCACTGCTGCACCCAGTCTGCTTTCTATAATGCCATCATTACTTGAACTCACCACTCTTTCTTTAACCTCCTATCCAACTTCTAAAGTGCAGGAATGAAGAGCGATCACAAGCAATAATTCAATTAAACTGAGCTACAATAAAACATGGCCTGTTCAATTCATGTATTTTTAGACCCATCAAAGTATTAGTCTGAAATATCTGAGGACCAGTCTCACACTGGATTGACTAGTTACACAGCAGAACACTCCACTGGATTGATCTAAATCTTTGTTTTCCAATTCCTCCTCCTAGGGTCATCTGCTGTGTTCTATTTTGAACTACTCCAGGGTTTTGCCTTACCCAATCCAAATGCTAAATGCCTTCAAACTAATGGAAGATAAAACAGCTTGGCACCAGGTGCATCACAACTACATAGTTTACTGAAGTCAATTCATTAACTTCACTTCTCTGAAAAAGTGTAGATATGGGAGAATGTCCTCTGTTACAAAATAAGGACAATATTAACACAAGGGGTTTTGTATTTGGGGACAATGGGGAGGAGATGGAATTATCTGGACTTTAACAGCAATTTTCTTTATCCAGATCAAATACTCAGTGTTAGAAAGTTATTCAAATCCCAATAAACTTGGGTACTCCACTTCATACTCCTGGGGGAAATGCCGCACCAAAAAGTTAAAAATTCTGCAAAATTCTGTATATTTTATTTGTCAAAACACCACAATATAATCACACCAGTTTCAATTATTCTGGTAATTTATTTCAAAACACCTGTCAGCAAGTATGTCTGTAACAATACAGACAACAAAAAAGATTCTCCCATGAGTAGAGAGTTAAAGAAACCGCTACAACAACCTGGTTCCTGTTTCTCTGTTATGCTTTTGTCAGGCCCCTCAGTCTGGGTGTGTTACATGTGCCAGCAGGGCACATCTTGGGGGGAAACTCTGCCCCTCTGATCTTTTAGTCGATTCTCATTTTTTCACCCTACTTCCTCAGGGTTACCATATTTCAAGTCCCCAAATAGAGGACACTGCAGGAGAGAGGGGGAGCTGTAGAGGATATCTGGGGGGAGCTGGAGGGGTGTGGATGTGTACTTGGAGAAGGTATTTGGGGGTGCTGGAGTAGGCTGCACAGGGTCCCCTGATCCAGACAAGTGCACACACTGCCCCCAGAGCCCAGCCGCAGGCTCCGCTCCATGCAGCTTCATTACTGTCCTGCGGGGCAGAGATGACCCGTACCTGCTGATGGGGGGGAGGGGCGGAGCACAATTCAAAGGTTCAGCAGCCCCTGGAACAGCTCCAGTCACACTTCTCCCCTGCAGGCTCGCACCCATATCCTCAGTCTCCCCTCCCGGAAAGCAGTGGCCCCTCCCTGCAGCTCCCAGCTGTTGCTCCTGCCTGTCCCTGTAGGGTGCAGCTTGCAGGCTCCAGCAGCTGCCATGGAGGAAGGGGGCCCACCTGCACCATGTGACCAAGCAGAGCTGTCAAACCCAGGAACTGCAGCCTGCCTGCACAGTATGAGCTGGGGAGCCAGTCTCCAGGAGGGGGATGAAATTCTGTGCACAGAATTCCTCCAGGAGTAACTTCACTTAACTCTCGAGCACTATTCCCTAAAGGAGGTGGATACTTTAGAGCCTGGTCTAAGACTTTTAATGTTTATAAGCACCATGTGGCAGTTTTGCATATTTCTTCAAGAACCACCTTTCTCGACAGAGCGATGGAAGCAGATTGAAATCTAGTGGAATGGGCTATAACCCTAAAAGGAGACTGAACATTAGCAGCCTCACAGAAGGAGGGGATACAACCGGAAATCCACTTAGAGAGTCTTTGGGTAGAAAGAGGGGCCCCTAAAGGATTTTGTCCTTTCCAAATAAAAACTCAATTCTCTCCTGATGTCTAAAGCATGAAGGGCTGCCTCCTCCTTTGTCAGATGAAGATTAGGGTAAAAACTGGTAGGTAAATGATCTGATCGATATCAGAGTCCAAGGTTACCTTGGGTAAAAGTCAGCTATGTGGCCAGAGATACTTTATGGAAAACTGTGTAGGGGGAGATGGGCCAATTCTCTAAGCAGATATAGCCACTAAAAATGCAGCTTTCACAGACAAGTGTAAAAGGGAACACTCAGCTAATGGCTCAAAGGGAGGTTTCAAGAAAAAGTTGAGGACCAAGTTCCAGTCCCATGCAAGAGTGGGTTCTCTGACATATGGGGAAAGGTTAGCTAACCCTTTGATGAATCTGGAAGATGTGGAGTGAGCAAACACTAAAAACCCTTCAACAGGAGAATGGAAAGCTCTGATAGCTGCTAAATCAACTTTAACAGAACTCAGAGACCTGAATTCTTTAAACTCCACAGGAAACACAACCAAAAGGGAAGAATCAACAAGGGACAAAATTCACCAATAATGGAACCTTTCTCTAGGTAAGTTTTTGTAGCTTATGTTTTTCTGTTACTCAACAAAACCTTTTGTACCTGTCTCGAACTTCTAACCCAGAGAAATATCTAGAAACCAAGCACTGAGCTGCAGTGTGTTCAAACTGGGGTGAAGAACATGCCCAGAATCTTGAGTTACCAGCTCGTGAATAGTCACAGTAGCTGTAGTGCCGAGCAAGATGTGAGGCAAATCAGGTAGGGAAGCCAAATTTGCCTTGACCAAGTCGGTGCAATTAGGATGACCTTGGCTATGTCCTGCTTAACTCTGTTAGGACTCTGATGATCAGTGGCAAATAGGTGTAGAGGAGGTTCCTCAACAAGGAAATGAGGAAGGCAACTACCTGAGATTGAGGTCTTAGCCTACCCCAACCCGCAGCAGAATTTTCGACACTTTGTTTATTGGCAGTGGCTATTTCCAGAAAACCCCAAGTAAGCAATATACAGTTGAGAATCATGCCTGATCCTGGCAGAAGCATCTGCTCAAGCAGTCTGCTATGGTGTTCTGAAGACCCAGTAAGTATAAGGCTGAGATATGAGTCTGATTGGCTATGCACTAGTTCTATAGTTTTAACGCATCCACACAAAGACAGGGAGATCTTCCTCTTTCTTGGCAAATTTATATAGCATATGCTGGCTCTGTCATCTGTCATGATCTTGACGGACTGGTCCTTGACCATGGGAAGGAAGTGTTTGCACACAAATCTGACCCATTTACGCTCCAAAAGGTTGATATGCAGAGTGGATTCTAGGGTGATCCATTTGCCTTCGTGTTATGCATTTGAAGATGAGCTCCTGGATTCCACTAGAGATGTATCTGACACTGTGGTGGAGGGAGACAGAGTAAAAGGAACTTCAGCACAGACCTTGCCTGGGTCTTTCCTCTAAGCAAATCTAGAACCTGATGAGGGAATGACACTAGTTTGTTCAGACTTTGTTGGGGGTGTAAACCATTCTCAACCATCCCTGGAAGTAGTGTACGTGCAACCATGGCATGACAAAGGTGCAGACTGCCAAATGACCTAGGAGCTGCAGACAAGTTCTTGCCATTGTTTGCAGTCTCATTTGAACCTGCAAGATCAGATTCGTTAATGCCATAAGCCCGTCCATCAGTAGGTAAACTCTGGATGCTTTGGCATCTAATGTGGCTTGTATAAACTCTATTCACTAAAGAGATATCAAAGTAGACTTCTCCTTGTTGAGCTGAAGCCTTAGCCTTCCTCACTGCAAAAAGAACTTTGTTGTGAAAGTAGCCCTTGAGGAGCCAACTGCTTATCACTGCAATTGAACACCTACCATTGCCAGAACCATCATAAATCCTCTGGGGGCAGTAAAGTCCAAAAAGGAGCACTCAATATTGGAAGTGCTCCCAGCCAACCACATAGTGCAGAAACTTCTTGCGAAAAGGATGCATCATGATATCAAAATACACATTCTGTAAGTCAACAGCTGAGAACCCATCTTCCAGCTCAAGAGATAGTTTTATAGCTGCACGTGTCACCATCCTGAACTTGTGTTTTTCAGGAAGTGATTAACAATCTGAGATCTAAGATGGGGCTCCATCCACCTTTCTTTTTGGGAACCAGAAAGTACTTTGAATAGACCCCTCTCCCCTCTGTGTTAAGAGATGTAGAACCAGTATCTGCCCATGTGGAAAAGGGATAGAACTGTCTCAGTAGATATTCATGAGATGGGACCCTGAGAAAGGATGGGGAGAGTGGAGATGAAATGCATAGACTAGTCCAATGTTACGACCTCCAAAACACATCTGTCAGAAATAAACTGCTCCCATACGGATCAGAGATGGGAGAGAGAATCTGCAACAGTGGGAGGGAGGAGGCAAAATAATACAGCTTCACATCCTGAAGGGAGGACAGTTCTTGACCCAAATCAAAATGGACTCTTGGGTGACAAAGAAGCATGAGTTATGGTAGTTGTGGTGGCAGACTTCTCTCTTTGGGAAGCTAAGTCTCCTCTTAGGCAGTTCCCAAGGCCTGTGATAAGCAGGGAACTAGGCTGGGCAGGATCTCTGCACCATCTATGACTGCTGAATCTCCTTTTATTTGCAGGTGTGTAGGTGCTGAGGAAGCAAAGAATAGCCCTTGAATCCTTGCATTCTCGTTAGGATTCATTGGTGCACTCACTGAAGAGCTTGAGCCCATCAAAAGGAAGGTCTCTACAGTATTTTGGACTTCCCTCTGGATTCCTGAGGATCACATCCAGCAGGCAGGATGCAAGACAATCACTGTAGAAACAGATCTGATTATCATGTGGGTCATGTCTAGGGAGACCTGTACCTAAATTCTGGCTAACAAGTGACCTTCCGTGATGATCACTTGAAATTGCTCTCGTTCCTGAGGCAGATCAATAAAAATTTATTTTTCCTTAGTTGGTGTGGTTATATTTTGCTATCAGGGCTTGATAATTGGAGATTCTAAATTGCAACGAAGCTGAACAGTAACTTTTGTGGCCAAAGAGGTCTAGGCATTTGTGGTCCTTATGTGTAGAAGCTTTGTTCACAAAATCCACCACCAAGGAGCTGGGGGCTGCGTGAATGAACAAAAACTCAGTGCCTTGAGCAGGAACATATTTTTTTTTCCCATCCTCTTATAAGTTGGAGAAATGGCAACTGGGGATTACTAAATTGTTCTGGCAGGTTCAAGCAAAGCCTTGTTTACAGGTAAGGCTTCCCAAACAGAAGTGGCAGATTGGAGGATGTCCAAGAGGTTGTGCTAATCTCATGAACTCTCTTCCAAATCCCTTTAAAGGGAGTCAGCAATTCTCTTCTGACCTCTTGGACTTGTTTAATCAGCATGGGGAGGTGAGGGGGAGGAAGCATCACTGTCTCATCAGGTGAGGAGAAAAATGTTAGACTAGTAAGTAGCATCCTCATCAGCTTTTCTCTCCTGTTCCTTGAAAGATTCCTTCTGGGGTAGAGATTGATTTGGAGGGACAAGAGAAGTAGGTGGTGGTTGTCTGATACTCTCCCATGGGTGTAACTGGGTACTCTAAAGAACTGTCTATAAGCAGCCCACTGGTCCCAATATGACCACTGAAGGAGGCCATAAGGAAAAGGAGGGGGCATCCAGGATTGATCATACAAGAGGAACGAGGAGTTTGGCCAAGCTTTGGAGCTTCTCTCAGAAAAAACATCGAGAGGTAGCTCTGGGCTGCTAATCGAGCAAGCCTCTGATAGAAATTTGAGAGTCCGAGGAACTATATTCTTCACAGTCCAAGGAAGGAGCAGACAGGTATGACCTTGAGGGAGGTTGCCTATCTCTTTTAGTGGGTCATGGAAGCCAGGCAGTATCAGTGACACATGAGGCTCCAGTACTGACAGTCCTTCTGCACCCATTAGTAGAGGAGACTCTCATTCATCTGAGACACACAAGCCACGGCAGAATCTGAGCTCCTGCAGTACTGGTTGAGTGAATCTATGGAGAAACCCGGGAAGACTCCACAGAGTGGTGGTGGTACAGAGGATGACCTTGGCTTCGATGATGCCAGTCGATCAGCTTGAGACATCAACTTGGAGTACTGCAGGCAACTTAGAAGCAGGACCAATGTTCAATACTGACCTCTTTGACAGAGTCTTTTGGATAGTTAGCACCACAACCATGGATGGTACCGAAGAATGCTGGGACTTTAAGGTTCCTGCAGATTTAGATGAGGGGGCCTTGATAAGAGGAGACCTTTGAGCCTCAGTGGTATGTTTTCTGGGACATGAAGTCACTGAAACAGCAGGTCTGTGTGGTGACCTAGGCTTTGTGTCCCTGGCTTCTGTTCAAGGCAATCTGGAGCTCATCCTTCTGGAAGTCTTGGTACTATCCTGTGGTTCTCACTCGCAAAGATCTAGTGGGTGAGTAGGCGGCAAAGATAATGGGGCACTGTGCTCATTGGAAGATCGCTCTACCAGGGGGTTTCTGAGTCTGAGGCAGGTCAAAGGGAGCACTCCATCATGAGAAGCCTAAGATTAATCTCCCTGACTCATCTAGACTTACTCAAGCCTCAAACAAATTTACTTAGGTGGGATGTTGGTGTCTCCTAAGCAGCAGATACAGTGAGAGTGACCATCATTAACTCGGATGGACTCCCGGCAAGTGAGGCAACCTTTAAATCTAGGTAACATAAGCAAGGCATAACCAGAAAATTAATTCCGTCAAAGAAAGGCAGGCCCAGGTCCACTTCTCCCCGCACCACCACAAAGGAGTCTCTTGAAGTCTCAACAAAAACTTCAACTACTGTAACTAGATTAAACATTAACAGGGGGTAACTAAGACCTAAATAGCATGTAAAATCTAGAAGCTATTCCCTAAGAGACAGCTAATTATGAAGCAGGCACCAAAAGATGCTGTCTCATGCTGAGGCAGTTGAGAAGGAACTGAGGGTGCTTTATCTGATACTGCCCTACATACCTTCAGTATGGGGCATGAAGATAGTTGGGGTGCATGTGTGGAACTAACTGGCACTGCTACCAAAAGGCTCCTATCAAAAGCACATGCGTGCCTGAAGCGCAGCACCCATAGGAACATTATGTAATACCCCAGGCCATACCACAATTTCAAGACAAATTGGTTTTCACTATAGTTATTCCACTCAACATATTATGGCACTTAAATATAATACATGTAATCTGGAAGTATAATTAACTGGCATGTCATTCAGGGAAGTAATGTAGCTTACTAGTGAATGATACCGACTGCTGTTTAAATGGGACAATAGTGGCAAATTCCGTTAAGGCCAGCGCCTTTAGGCATTTTTATCCACTGCCAAATGTTGATTTTACCCAAGCATTAAACCAGTATAAAATTTAGAATAAGTATATTAATACAGAAATGAACAAAGAAGAAAAAAATCAAATGCTGAGAATCATTTTTAGTCAGTATAATATTCTCATTTTAGATCTTCAGGGCCAGATTCTTGGACTCCCCTCCTCCACACGCCAATTGCATTGCACTGTTGGACTAGTGGAACTAGCTACCTAGCGATCTCTCTAATGAAAGAGAAATTCTTGGGTTGCCATAATGGCTCTACACAACTACTCTCAAAGCCTGTGATGTAGGGGGCTGTGGCTGAGGAAGGAGAACATGCACTGAGCACCTCTGCACTCCAGCAACACGTGCAACTGGGATGCAACAGGATCACCATGAGTGTGTGGTAAGTTGTAACAAAGGCTGGCCTGGTTCCAGTATTGGGGGCATACAACTACTGCCCATCACACCAGTTGTGCAACTGTGGATCTGGCATTCAAAATTTTAAAAATTGCTTTGTCATCCTTATTCAGCAGACGGGCCAACATGGTGTTCCAATTAAAATGATTCTACTGAACTTCAGCAGGATGGAGAACGTATTCTCAAGTAGGGAAGCAATTTTCCAGGGGAAATCTATTGCAGGCAGCCCTACATGTGACTGTTTTCCTACTGTAAACAATCTTGAAGATCTGCCATAAAACACTGACTGCACAAGAGAAATCTCACAGAAGAGTATATTAATGAGTATATTAATAAAAATTATTCTCAACATTTGATTTTTTTTAATCTGAGCTCTTCTAACTAGTTTTGAAATACTTTTAACAGTACAGCAGCACTCTTCTCTCTGCAAAAGGTAAGTGAAGTTCGTTGAACTAAACTGGGCAGGAGAACATTTGGAATATATCTTCGCCCACAAAACCTCTGTCTACAAGTGAAGATATTATCAAGCTAGTGTAAGCCAGCAAGTGAGCTAGCTAGCTACAGCATTTTTTTTTTTTTTGGCGCAGAAATGTGTGCGCTTTATACCTGAAACATTCTGGAACCTTTTACAGACTGTCCAATAATTAATTGTTTAGCAGCTGGATATAAAATTAGGATTGGAAAGTCCATGGTCTGCTCCTCAACTTCTCTAAATGAAACCAGAAAGCAAATCTTTTTCCTCAGCACTGCTCATATGAAGATTTCCACTTCTTTGCACAGTGGAAAGAAGGGAAATCCCTAAATATCTGTTAAGGCACAGAAGGATCAAAACTAGCAATATAGTCTTCTCACTCTTGCGGACTATATAGTATGAGAGAGAGAGGAGGCATTCACTCTACAAATCTTGATATTGTTCCTTAGCAGTAGGTTTAGCGGAGAGTCCTTGTAAATCTTGATTTAGCTTATTTTTGGAGAGTTTTAAAAATTAAAGAAGCTAGCATATCCCTTGCACCTCTCGACCTGCAGTAAGAGAATTTTAGTCTAGTTCATCAAAAGCCAGTGCCTTTCCAGTTCCTCTAATAAAGCCTGCAGTTTTAGTACAGCCATTTAACATCAAATCCTCTTGCTCAGTAAGTCCATTCACATTCCTCAGAAGACTGAGGTGGCAAGTGTCAGCATAAATACCTTCTTTCAGGGGCTGTGCTGGTGCAGACACCACTCCAGTAACTGTGGTAGAAGCCATTGCTGGCACAGGCTATAAAAACAAAGAAAATCTTTTAGCTATTACATTGATCCTTACCATAGCCTACCTAAAGCATCCTGCAATATTAATATTTTTCCATCTTACTTAAGGATAAAGGAATGACCATGGGCAAAAGTAACAAGTAATCTCAGTGAATCTTGCATAAAGATACATGTTTGTGTTTTCAAATTTTATCTCCAATGGTTCAGCAGAGCTCCTCCTCCTTTAGATAACTTGAGGGAGTTTTAGTACCATCTACATGGGGAAGTTGGTCTGAAATAGCTAAGGGTCCAAGTTTAAAGGGCAACACCTATTTAAATTAAGGCCACATGCATTCTGAATGAAACAGTCCCACAGGGGTTTAATGCAATTTAACTAATTCACTTTAAATTCAGATTAGTTTTCCTGGGTGTACCCATGTAGACAACCCCTTGGTGTGGAATAAAGTGTGTCCACTCAGGGAGTTAGTGCAGAATACCTACTTCGCACTAGGTATTCCAGTCATTCCCCCCACCACTACCACCACCGCCCTCCATGTAGACAAGTTCTTATTTACTGTAGTAGTAGGAGCCTACATTCATCTGAATATAGTACCTCCTTTCCAAATGACTAGTTTTATTTTCATATTAGATCTTAAAATTTGCAACCACCCCTTACTGCATGGCTCCTTAAGGACCATAACATTACTTGGTAGTCAGCCATGAGGGAATACAAAATCCAGCACAAGCTGCACCTTTTGCCCCAAGTACATCAAAATCATTTCTTGTAGATTCAGAAGACAGTCACACGTCATTCTTTATTCTGATCTCCTATATTGCTCCATCCTCAGAAAGGCTCTCACAGTTTCTTAATGAATGTTTTTTTTTGTTTGTTTTAGCAGGGTACTTCTAGCAACAGGCCAGAGAGTCTATTAAAAAGCCTACCAGAGTTACTAGTTTGTAAGTCATACAAAGTATGTTTCCCTGCACAGCACTCACTATCTTTTGAGGCATCAAAGCATTTTTATTTTCAAAGACCAGAGAGAGTTTGACACACTGCTTCTGAAGGCAGCTATCCAAGAGCATAAAAACTTAAGGAAGCATTCTTAACTAAATAGAGGCTTTAAACACCAACACTGCAAACTTACACAGGCAGGAGCAGATGTCACTGGGACAGTCTCTGGACTGAGGGTTCTTCTCAACTGAGCATCCAGATCTTCTAGAGGCTGCTGGGACTGAAGAAACAAGCTAAAAATAAGCAGCTGTCCCTTGGCACCAGCTATGCACATGGCAAGATTTAACATCAAAAGTTACTGAAGATTAAGGTTGCAAAATTGTATAGCAAAAAATAGAGTTTCAATACCTCCAATTACCTCTGCTTCCTGCATCATATACAGGTAGTAAATTATGCTACATGTTTAAACCAAAAAATAGGAAGGAAAATTTAAGTTGTAGCTCTGTTTTTCTGAAGATATTGTGTTTGGATTCTCAAACTTGAGAACGGACTGAATGTTTAAGAGCCTCCGAGCTCTCATGTTTTTGGTTTCCAAGGGCAGTGGTTCATGGCATGGGCCATCCCAAACGTTCCTCACAGGTAGTATGTGCTACACAGCTCACCAAATCAGGTTACAGGTTAATTAATTTGCCTTCTTCTAAAGATACCATCTGGGCAGGAGTGAAAGTAGCTCAAGGGTTATCTCTAAACAAAAGTTTCAGTTACATTGCAAATTGAGACAAGAGCTATGCCAAAGGCAACTATGTAGATGAACAGGGTGCTGCTTAAAAAAAAAATGGGGAGATACCTCCAGAAGTAGCAGGTTTAACATTTCAACAGCCTGAGATGGTGTCTTAAGATAGACTTCTTAAAGAGGACATCCCAAATAAAAAAAATTCAAAAGGCAAGAAAGTTTGGACTCTAGTTCAGAAACAGATTATGCAAGACAATCAAGAATCTCTCTCCACAGAGACTAGGATCCAAATAATCGATTTTTGTAAACATATAAATGGAGGACCATGTAGCTGCCTTGCACATATCTGAGTGAGAAACATTCCTGAGGCAGACATCAGAGACTGTTCTGTCTTGGACTAAATAAGCCAGCCAGATCATAAGCAATGAGAAACGCAACACATCAGTCACAGACACTAATCTTTTGAGTAACGGCATTATCCACAGAATTAGTGTCACAAAAAAAGACCTTTTAATTTTGAGTGCCTAGATAAAGGCCATACTGGGATGGGCACATAGTAAGTGGAAAAAAGTTGGCAGGATGAGGGGCTCATTAAGGTGGAAATCTGACACCACCTTGGAAAGGAATCTCTGGCAAGTCTACAGCATCACTATTCTTGTTAACTCTGGTATAAGGTGGATAAGTTATTAGGACCTGAAGCTTGTTCTCCCTCTGAGCTTAAGTCATTCTTACAGAAGGTCATTTCTTGTTGCAAACATTAGTTCACAGGTACTGAATGGCTCAGAAGTGCCTCGGGTAAGACAACTTCATTTGAATTCAGTCATCTGCCAGAGACAAGAGCCAAAGCCAACATAGATTTTAGGCTTATTTACAGACCATCATAGATAAAAGGATTCTTAAAGTTGCTCACTGACATCTTGTCAGCAGTGGTGGTGAAATACTTCAGACTTGTCCTGGGAGACCAGAACACTCCCGTTGACAAGGCTGCAGATGCAGAAATCCCAAAACACATCTTTTCATTTGCCTTCCTAGGACTTTCACAGGTCATCTCTGGTCCAACTCACACAGCCATCATACCTGGAACCCGATCTTCAGCCTAGGTTTACTTATTTGGTGTATGCGATCCGGTCAAGCCAAGCCACAGTGTTCTTATCAACGATGTTCAAGGCATGAAGACCTACAGGAAGTTGAGTCATTTTGCAGTCCTCAACGTGTGTCATGGTTTGTGGCTGCCCACATTGATGTAGTGGACTGTCTTTAAAATGCCACTGAAATTCTACTGCATCACAAATTCCATGTCCGGTATGAAACTGGTTCAGAAGGCTCCATTGCCTTTGCAATAAATCAAACCCGGGTTGACACTGAGTGGGATCTGAGACAAGATAATTATGTGTCACTTTCTCTGTGAACCATGAAGCTCGCCACACGTCCTCTAATGTAAATCCCTCATCCGGTAAACTACGTTCAGCTCTCTGCCCACTGGGGCATGAGGTACATTAGCCTGGACCACTGACACACTGGACCCCAAATGGACTCTTCTTCCCCGTCACCCACACTGACCTCCTTATTTTCTAACACCCTACACTGGAAGAAAACAGAGGGGCGGAAATTTGAGGCTGATAGAAAACAAAGGCTGATTCAGACAGGCTGAAACATAACGAATTCCCCAAAGTCTACTCTGAGGCTGTATTATAGACCAAGAGAACCTTCCTATCAGCCTCCATTGAGACTGCCAAATCCCATCCCAAGCCAAAGAAATCATTCTTCTGCAAAATGTAGTACAAATCCCCTGTATTGCTTGCTTCCATTAATATTTTGGTATCCACTCAAGTTCTCTCTATCAGGCTATTATGATGTCTGATGAAGTTCTATCAGGCTGCATCTGACGAAGTGCATATTCACCCACGAAAGCTTATGCTCCAATACATCTGTTAGTCTACAAGGTGCCACAGGACTCTTCGTTGCTGTTTTATGAATGCACTGTTACCATGGTCCAAGTTGTCAGGTGCTGGCTATTCCTCATCCTTTCTGCTGAACTGGTGGGGTCCTGGATTCTTTCTGACATGGGGCAGGAAGGCTTTGAGTTGAACTATATTTAGCATGACTCCTATATGCTCCATTTGTTTGTTAGAGACAAGCTGTGACTTTGGACAGTTTATCATGAGCCCTAGTGATCCCAGTGATGATACAGGGATATTTCAACTGCTTCCTTGATCATCCTGTTAGATTAGATGAATATGTGCACTCCCCGCCTGGGCAACAGATCATGATTACCTTTAACCATAGTCCTTTGGGAAAACATTTTAAGAAAGCAAAAGGAGCCAATACCAAAAAGTCTTCATAAAAAAATTGTATGCATGACATCAAAGTGCTGCAAGCTGATGTACAAGACAAAGTATGTAAATGCCTAAACAAAGACTAGAACAGGTCATGGATCTTCTGGTGTCTCTGATGACTATCAGTGCTCACTAGTTAGAGGGGGCCTGAAAATAAAATTTAAACATCACAATAAAAGGAAGGAATGTAGACTTTAATGGCAGTCAGGAAGGGCCACTAAGAGAATTCCAAAACAATGTGTCACTAGATGGGCTGAAGAGCCAGTACAGTGTCTGAATAGCCACAGTTCATGAAGGGAGCTCTTTTGCTTACCACAATCAAGAAGGAACTGACTGGAAGATTTCAAAAGACAATAGTTAAAGCCCTGGGCAATGCATGACCACTAGTAAGGGAGCAGCTCATACCCCACCACGCTACTTCTACTCTTTGAAACCAAAGAATTCTAGAACTTGGGTAATTCTACTTTTCATGTGTTTGGAAGCATAAAACCTGCCCAAATGGTATCTTGCAAGAACAAATATAACCTCCAGTATGTCAACCCAGCTTTCAGAAATAGCGCAACAGCTAAGATGACATCACAGTGTCAAGGGATTTAATATTAAGGTTATACTACATAGTGCAAACCTTTTTTTCTTTTTTAAGATTACGGCTTTATGCTTGACATGCACATTTAAATGGTTTCATTTACGAACTGACATTTATATCACATTGATTTAACTAGTATGACACACACAAAAGTAAATTCCCTTTGCTGGGTACATGCTCCTCTCCAATACATGGCATGAAAGGGAACAAGATGAGTTAGAAGGGCCATTTTGTGTTACTTTTCTCAGAAGAAGCCTGAAACCTACAGCCCTTGAGCACGTCAGGCTGAGCAGGGAGAACATACTGTGATGCCAACAGGCAAAGCTTCCATCAGGCTCCAATAAAAGTCTTAGCTGATATCTCTGAGAACACGCAGAGGTGAATTCTCATTCCCTGCTCATCCAGCCACTGGCAATAGCTCACAAGGCAATAAAGTTCCATATTATAGCCATTTGGGCTATAAAACTTTTAAAGTACTTCTAACCTGAATTTTATTTTTATATATATATAAAAATAAAAAAAATAAAACAATGGCTTTAAAAAGGCAGTATTGTTTCATGTCCATAACTCAAATTTGGCTGAAAGGATTTTGCTTAAATATTCCAAAAATAGGTCATCTTTGGCACAAACCACAAATGGAAAATTTCACTTCAAAAAAGTAAATACTTCAGAAAGGTGTGTGTAAAAAACATTAGGTTAATAACGGAAATGGTTTTGCAGCTTTAAAGCAGGTATTACCAGATGCCTGCTTTAACACATAATACTTCCTCCTTTATAAATCTAAATCTGAGAAATGGGGATTACATTTACAGGCAAAGTTCACTGGAAGAAAAGTCCAGTTTGTGTTTATTCCGTAAATAACCTTCTGACACTAACCATGCTATTTCTAGAACACATTAAGAACAGGATACAGACTGCTTACAAGTCTCCATCTTCACTGCTTTTATTTTTAGCTTTTCTTTCATCATATATTGTATGTTTCTTCTTTAAAGATATGCTTAATTTTTCTCCATACCACCTCATTGCACAGCAAATTTAAGGTATCTAGAAATCTCTCTTATTTCATTGCAGATCTTGACTGCTTTTTTTCTATGTTCTCTTGAGTTCCATAACCCCTTCTATGAATTTTCCTCTATTTTCCAGAAGGAAGTGGCAGTTGTCAGTCAGAAAGGTTTGTCTTGGTCTTTAAGGCAATAAGTAACAGCCTCAAAAGTTCACCGACAAGGCAAAACATCCACCAGTCTCCCTGGAAGTTCTCAGCTATCTATACACCAGAAGGTGGCCAAATGTAGGTCCCAACAGTTTGCTTGAACTATAATCTGTAATCAACATTAGAAGATTTATAGAATTGCACCAACTCTGCTAGACTAGGAAAAGGAGACTATTAAAAACTCACTGAGTTCTCATAGCCAGCAATCTTGGGTTTTCAACAGCTAGATGGGTATTGCAATATTTATTGCTCCCTGCAGAGCTAGAACTTTGCTCCCAGATACTCCTTTTATTCTAATCATAGGACAGGTGTGTGTAATACTTCTGAAGTTAAGTTTCATGACTCTCTTCATTTACATACAACTAATTCATGTATCCACTGGAAAGAGGATTTCAGTATCCCTGGGAAAGTTAATTTACTAATTTTGCTTTAGCTCACTGTCCTCCTCAGGGCTGGCCATTCCCAGTGTGTTTTCTGCCAACACTGGGATTTGCTGAAAGAAGTTTCTGTACTTAGTTTATGAAATGCATGTTTGAAATAGCTACATCTTATGGAATACACCACCTTCAGTCTCACCCCTTGAGCTCTGCAGGTGGTGTAGCTAGCAACACCAGCATTCAAAGACCCAGTGATTATTGTTGCCTTGCAAATATGGTTATGAAGACATATTTGGCACATAACTGACTTTGAAACATAGCTACTGTTCAACACTGAATACACTTGTCTGTAAAACAAGGGCTTTTAAGAAGCTCTCCCTCAAGCTCAAAATAGAAGTAAAAACATAAGCTTGAGTCATTGCACCCAGAGTTCAAACATTAAGGTCCAGTAACCCAAAGGGAAAGTCTGCTGCCTTTCCAGTGCACAAGTGACTCTGGTCACTACTACACAGAAGGGGTTACTCAGTCAAAAGAGAAAGTGAAGAAGCCAAGACCATGCAATGGAGAGTTTAATTGGAACATGCTCTTTGAAAGAGAAAGGAGAAGTAACAGACAGAATCTGCCAAGTCATGTAGCACCTGAGTTAGTGAAGGTCCTGGAAAGGGTGGCAGCTGTTCGCTGGATGGAGTGCCAGCTGGAAGTTCAAAACCTACCGGTAGCACCTATGGATAATGAACAGGAAATGCAAGTCCATCAAACAAAGAACAACAGTAGGAGCAGTCAGCAAGTTACAACAACTCACATCACTTAGTAGAAACCTTTAAGAATTTCCCTGTGGAGACTTCCTATGGAGGCAAGGAACAGTGTTAAGAGGGAATTCATTGCAGCTAGGATAGCCACTTGCATTTTTTCTTTGAATGGCCACAGGGAAACAATCTGTGTTTATGACTGAGGCAAGTAGTTTTGTTTTTGTTTATTTTAAAAAAAGCCAGGAATCTTGACATCTCTCAAATCCATGAGAACCACTGCAATGACCATAATTTTTCAATAGAAAGCTTAGTGACAACTAAGCAAGGCAATCCAGAATAGGATGTGGCCCCTACCCAGTTTCCCTGACATCTCTATATTGAGATTCCACTGCTTAAGAGTGGCAATATTCATGTGATTGTAGTAAATCGCTTTAAGCAATAATAAAGAACCTGAGACGCTTTTGATATCTGAGGAAGTCTCCATCCACTAAGAAATATATTATTTTTAACCTCCCTGGGTCAATTTTTTTACCCATCATAAACAGCTACCTGAAGCTCCTGACTGCCCAAGCAGATGACTGGAACATGCATCTTGGTAAGGGGAAAAAAAATCCAGCCAGGTTATGTGGAAAGTGTTAGAGCAACTGGAAAGGGTAGAATGAGGCACACAAGCCTCACAGCAAAGTCAGACAGCACATTCCAGTTAGTTATTTCAAATCATTACAAAAGTGGGAGGACCTAATAACTAAGAGGCTCTGTATGTATTTTTTCCAACTCTCCTCTCCTCCATTATGTCCAGATCTCCCCCACCTCTTGTGTCACTTTGCCTGCATTCTATTATTTCTAGTACACTAGATTTATCAGAGCTAGTGCGGGTGTGTCTCCTTGATTTCAGAAGACACACATAGTAAGTGGCACAATAACCCAATGCAGGGGTGGCCAACCTGTGGCTCCGGAGGCACATATGGCTCTTCAGAAGTTAATATGCGGATGCTTGTATAGGCAACAACTCCCGGGCTGGAGCTATAGGCGCCAACTTTCCAATGTGTCGGGGTGTGCTCACTGCTCAACCCCTGGCTCTGCCACAGGCCCTGTCCCCACTCCACCCCTTCCCACCCCTCTCCCCATAGCCTGCAGTGCCCTCGTTTCTCCCCCTCCCTCCCAGAGCCTCCTGCACACCACGAAACAGCTGATCGGGAGGTGTGGGGGCAGAGAGGGAGGCGCTGATAGGTGGGGCTGCTGACGTATTACTGTGGCTCTTTGGCAATGTAAATTGGTAAATTTTGGCTCCTTCTCAGGCTCAAGTTGGCCACCCCTGACCCAGTGATATTTGGGTGGTAGCTTTTTATGGCAGCAAACCGTGATGGACAGTTCTTTGTTGCTTAAAGATCGAAGAAGGCTTTATCCAAGTGGAAACTAACTGTGGCAGAATCTAGTTCAGGGGCGGGCAAACTTTTTGGCCTGAGGGCCGCATCAGGTTTCGGAAATTGTATGGAGGGCCGGTTAGGGGAGGGGGTCATGCCCCCCCCCCCAGGACCCTTGCCCCATCCAACCCCCCGTTCCCTCATGGCCCCCCCCCAGGACCCTTGCCCCATCCAACCACCCCTTCTCCCTGTCCCCTGACTGCCTCCAGAACCCCTGCCTCGACTGCCCCCTGCCATCCCATCCAGCCTCCCCTCCTTCCTGACTGCCCCCTGGGAACCCCTGTCCCCATTCAACCCGTTCCCTACCCTCTGACCGCCCCGACCCCTATTCACACCCCCGCCCACCACCCTGAACTCCCCTGCCCTCTATCCAACTCTTCATTCCCTCTTACCACACTGCCTGGAGCACCGGTGGCTGGCAGCGCTACAGCTGTGCCGTCCGGCTGCAGCCAGCCACGCCGTTGCCACCAAGCAGCACAACTGCGCTGCCCCAGAAGCTCGCAACTACACCACCCAGGGCATTGCGCCAGTGGCAGAGCGAGCTGAGGCTGCAGGGGAGGGGGGACAGCTGCCTGTACTTGGCTTAAAAGGGAAAAAGCATGCCAACACTGTACCTGCACTAAACAGAGAATATACTAATAGACTGTACAAATCAGTTTGGATAAACATTCTGTTTCAGCCTTGCTTCAGAACAAGAGTTCTTTCCAAAAGATTATTCTCTCGTATACTTAACACCATTCACAAGAGTGCTGGATTCCTTACCGGTACCCTGCTAAGAGGTGGCTTTGAGGGAGGGGTCACTGGTTTCACTGCTGTTGTTGCAATGTTGCCTGATGCTGGAACATAGGTGACAGGAATGCCCACTTGACCAGGTGTGGCAACTGGTGTCATCACTGGTAAGCCAGCTGGTCCAAGGGGCAAACTAACTGGTGGTATACTAGAGCTGGTAGTGGCGGTCATAGGTTTAGTTGGTGCAACAGCAGTCGTTGGTACACCAGGCATGACTGTCGTCTCCATTACCAGTGATGTCTCCAGAGATACTGGTGGATGTGTTGCTCCAACATTGCCATGTTCACTGAATAGAGATCGTAGCTTTTCTTCCAAGGTCTTTATGTCATCGATGCCAGGAGCTTTGGGTTGAGTGTCAACATCAGCCTCCAGACACTGAGTATGAGGTTGATTGGGTAGCGGAGCAAGTTGAGGTTGACTGTGTATCAAGGTCTGCTGTACTGCAGGCAAGTTAGCAACTGGCTGCGTCAGTGGTAGGATGCCAGATAAAGGCACCTGGGGTAACATGGGGGTAGAGATTGCAGCTGCTGCCTGGGGTAGGACAGGTGTTGATGCAACTGCTGATGGGATGAGTAAAGGATGCACCACAGCAGGCTGAGGGACTGAACTAGATATACTTGATGCCACTGCAGAGGACAATGGTGCAGAGATAGGAAGGGACAAGCCAGCTGTACTACACTGCTTTGATTTATCTACTGACTGTCCATCCTCAGGCTTTGAGTGTAGCACACTTACAACAACTGTTTCTGCCAGACTGGGGGTGGAGCTACTGCTGCTGAGCTGAGGAGTTTGTGAAGTCACATTATGAGCCATAGTTGGGGCTACAGATGTTTGCGGAGCTGTCACTGACTCCATACTACTTGAAATCTGTTGAGCAGGCGGAGATGTCGCAGGTGGGGGTACAGCACTTGGGGCACTAACACTGGAGCCAGCCATGACAGGAATCTGTTGTGTTGGTGGCAATGTTAAAGAAGCAGGTGCGCTGATATTAGGGACAACTTCTTCAGTCAGTGGTTGAGCAGTCTGCGATGTAACAGTTAATGAAAAAGAAGCAGGTGCACTCATACTGGAAGACACTCCACCAATTAATTGGTGCCCAGCCTGGGATGTTGTGGGAGAGCTGGAGCCTGAAACACCTGTGCTTGGTGCAACTCCAGCTGGCACCTTTTCTGTAGGCAGGGGAACAACAGGCTGAGCTACTGGAAGAGCAATACCAGTGGGGGAGGGGGGAGATGCTGGGAGGGGAGCCACTGATGTAGATGGTAGACTCCCAGCCATGTTAGCAAGTACAGGTGGAAATGGTGGTATAGTTTGGTTAAAAACTGGAGGAGCTGTACTGGGTCCTTCTGTCATTTGAGTATGCCTGAACTCAGAGAAAGCTTGCTGCAGACTGAGTGATGACGCAGAATGAGACAGATTCATCCCAGGACCATGTGATGAAGAGGAAGCAACTGAAAAAAAAAAAAAAATCCAGTCAGTCCACCTAGAGAAGTTTACCATGGTTTACCTACCATTGCTAGATTAACACCATTCCAGTATAGTGCATTATGGCATGATTTATGTAGGCTATTCAAAAGAGATCTAGGATTACAGAGCCAGGGGATATGTTTGCAAATCATAATTTAAGATTTGCTGTGAATCCTATAGGAGCCTAGCACTGGAACAGCAATGGGTAGTATCAGTTAACAGACAGCGATCCAGAGGAGGAAAATCTTGCATAATGCTGCCCAAAAGCATTTTTGGCTCTAACCAGCAGTTAGTTCCTTATTTTCAGTGTGTCTTTTTTCCCCCTAATGTAAGGGGCTGGTCAAGGTGGGTGAGGTAATATCTTTTATTGGACCAACTTCTGTTAAGAGAGACAAGCTTTTGAGTTTACACAGAGCTCTTTTCCGGTCTGGGAAAAAGTACTCAGTGTCACAGCTAAATACAAGGTGGAACAGATTGTTTAGCATAAGTAGTTAACACACATTTCAAGCACAGTTGCCAACTTTCACTTGGTAAATAAGCACCCCAACTTTCACGGTAAATCAAAAATCAAGTTAATCCCATTTCAAAAAAAGGTCAAAACAAGCAAATCCCTAAGAACCCCAACACTGTGTGACTAGATCCTCACAGTGTGCAGTTTGTGACTGGTGGGCCCACTGTGTACCTCTGAATCTCTCCCCTTGTTGCCTCTACTTGCCGAGAGCCGATTTAAAAAAAAAAAAAACGCAACAAGCTACAAGCCAAAAACTAGCCAACAAGCAACTCAAGCCAATTAAGCCAAAAATAAATCCAATTTCTTCGTTTTTTCCCACGGGTTTGGCATGTCTGATTTAAAGGGACCATTCACAGACTCAGACTTTAAGGTCAGAAGGGACCATCACGATCATCTAGTCTGACCTCCTGCATACTGCAGGCCATAGAACCTCATCCAACAACTTCTGTGAGACCCCTAACCTCTGGCTGAGTTACTGAAGTCCTCAAATCATGATTTAAAAACTTCAAGTTACAGAGAATCTATCATTTGCACTAGTTTAAACCAGCAAGTGACCCATGCCCCATGCTGTTGGGGAAGGTGAAAAACCCCCAGAGTCTCTGCCAATCTGACCTGGGGGAAAATTCCTTCCTGATCCCAAATATGGCTATCAGATAGACTCTGAGCACGTGGGCAAGACCCACCAGCCAGATACCTGGGAAAGAATTCTCTGTAATAACTCAGAGCCCTCCGCATCTAGTGTCCCATTTGCTATTAGCAGTCACAGATTGCCTACAAAGGCATGTAGCCAGTCTCATCATACCATCCCCTCCATACATTTTTCAGGCTCAGTCTTGAAGCCAGTTAGGTTTTTTGCCCGCACTGCTCCCCTTGGAAGGCTGTTCCAGAACTTCACTCCTCTGATGGTTAGAAACCTTCACCTAATTTCAAGCCCAAAGTTGTTGATGGCCAGTTTAGATCAGTTTGTTCTTGTGTCCACATTGACGCATAACTTAAATAAATCCGCTCCCTCCCTGGTATTTATCCCTCTGGTATATTTAGAGAGAACAATCATATCTCCCCTCAGCCTTCTTTTAGTTAGGCTAAACAAGCCAAGCTCTTTGAGTCTCCTCTCATAAGGTAGGTTTTCCATTCCTCAGATCATCCTAGTAACCCTTCTCTGCACAAGGAGAGGGTGAAGGGGAAAGGAGCTTCCTTTTCCCCCCTATGATTGGAGGCGTGCTAACGGCCACTTCACCTTGAATGGTCCCTTGAAATGTGTGTTAACTACTTATGCTAAACAATCTGTTTCACCTTGTATTTAGCTGTGACACATTGCGTGTGTTTCCCAGACCTGAAGAAGAGCTCTGTGTAAACTCAAAAGCTTCTCTCACACCAATGGAATTTGGTCCAATAAAAGATATGACATGACCTCATTTATCTTGTCTCTCACAAAGGCACTGACTTCCCCTCTTTTCCGTGGGTGCTCGACCCCACCCACCCACCCCCGGCCCCGCACCTGCCCTGCTTCTTCCCACCCCTACCCCACCCCATTCCAACCCTGCCTTTTTCCCTGAGTTTGCCACATTCCCGCTCCACCCCTCCTTCCCAGAGCACGCTAACACTGCCAAACAGCTGTTTGGTGGCAGCCGGGCAGGAAGTGCTAGGAGGTAGGCAGATGAGCAGAGATGCGGCACGCTCAGGGGAGGAGGAGGTGGGGCGGGGAGTGAGGGGAGCTTGGCTGTTGGTGGGTGCAGTGCACCCACTAATTTTTCCCTGTGGGTGCTCCAGGGCTGAAGCACCCACAGAGTTGGCACCTATGGTCTCTCTAATATCCTGGGACTGACAGCTACTACAAGAACTGGTCACTCTGGTTAAACAACTTGTAGCTGGTATCATAAATAAATATTAACAATCAAAACTTCAGAGAGCTTTGGGTAATTTACCAATATCTGGAAGTTCCTTTCCTGCAGGAATAGAAGAGGTGAAAAACTGTTCTTTTAACCGACTCTCTGGGACAGGACTGACAATAAACCGTCTTCCAGCAGAATGGACAACCTGGGTGAAAGAGCTGGGAGGAACCCCTAAACAATAAAGAGAAGTTAGGTATTTAGCGATGTGCTGCATCTCACTCATTACAGCATGTCCTGCCAGATCATGCACTCAAGCATATAAAAGTTGCACTCCTCAGCTGGATCAAAGTCAGCACTAGGAAACTGTTGGATAAGTATTATAAAGCTTACCAATTCTCTGCGGCATGAAAGATACAGGATCTGGCTGTTTGAACTCTCCCTCCAATTTCTGCAAAAAGATACAATAGTAAAATTTACATTCAAGCACAACCTCAGTCTTCCAAAAAAGCTTAAACACAAGTTCAGTGGCATAACTATGGTATTCAGTGTACTGCTACTGTAAGCAATACTGTGAATTTGAGAACTTTATCAATCTAGTCTAGTTCTACCTCACTTCACCACTCCCCCAAAACTCTGTTCCATGGAACATGTCAGTATTACATCTAAATTACCAAGACAGGAAAGTTTGGAAACCTACCTGTTTTCCTGCCAGGCAGACTGCCCTGGAGCCAGGACTCCCATAGGTTGCAGTTGTCCCAGCTCCAAGGCAGTCCTGGAAGCCCTCAACCCCTTTCCCCTGCCTGGTGGGCTGCCAGGATGCTGGACAACTGGAGGAGCAGAGGAATCACTTTGAAAATGTCAACACAAGATATCTGATTTTTTTCTAAACCATTTCATTGTTCCATTTTGGAGCAATTTTTTGAAATTCTGAAATTTCCTGTGGAACAGGAATTCCAGTTTCTGGCCAGCTCTACTTTACAACCTCTGTTTTGAGAAAGTGGTGGCATAACAGTCTGGCTGAAGCAACCAGTTCCCCACTTACCTGGGACCCTGGAAAGAAGCAGTCATCTTTCGTCTGCATACTCTCCAAGCCCTGATCACCTTCGGGCTCTACACTGACATCCTCACTGAGCATTTCATCGGCTTTCTCAATGATCTCTCGTACCTGCTCTACAAATGAATCTCTCTCAGTTGCTAGAATAAATTCATTCTGCACCTGTAAATGAAACAAAACAACAAAGACTACTGTCATCATTAATGTCCCTTGTCTGTCTATATTTTTAAACCCCTTCAAACCTATAAATTGTGCATGGATTCTGTCTATGCAATTATGCCTTCCTTTCAGCGTTACCCTTATTCTCCGTTGCCATTTTTTTCACAACAACTTGTTGCATCTTGCTTTAGTTTAGACCAGGGGTAGGCAACCCTGCAAGCTGATTTTCAGTGGCACTCACACTGCCCAGGTCCTGACCACCGGTCCGGGGGGGCTATGCATTTTAATTGAATTTTAAATGAAGCTTCTTAAACATTTTAAAAACCTTATTTACTTTACATACAATAGTTTAGTTATATATTACAGACTTATAGAAAAAGAGACCTTCTAAAAACGTTAAAATGTATTACTGGCACACGAAACCTTAAATCAGAGTGAATAAATGAAGACTCGGCACACCACTTCTGAAAGGTTGCCGACCCCTGGTTTAGGCTGTGACCTCTTCGGGGAAGGGATAGTCTGTATTTTTATAGCCTCAAGTGTAACAGGACTCTTACTTGGTCCTCTATTTGTATTACAGTAGCACTAAAAGTCTCACTCATCCAGGTAAGCTATTGTCACTTCATCACAGGATTTCTGCTTGGCATAAATTGTTCAATTGAACTTTACTACTTCTGCCAAACTCTGTTCGATCTTATATTTAGCTGCGACACACTGTTTCCCAGAACTGAAGAATAGGTTTGTGTAGCTTGAAAGCTTGTCTCTCTCACTAACAGAAGATGGTTCAATAAAAGATATTACCTCACACACCTTGACTAATATCCTGGGACCAACACAGCTACAAAATCATTGCATAATTGAAGCTAGGCAGTCCAACTAATTCCTATTACAGCTATTGATTTAATATTCCGTAAGTGTTCAAAACAGCTCTCAAATGTTTAGCTGCAGTAAAAGGAATGAGACACTAAGGTCACTGAAACTTGAAAGTACTGTGCGAGATCTCCTCATGAAGCGCTGGAAATGAACTTCAATTCTCTTCTCTGCCTGTTCAGAGTCTTTCATAACCAGAGTCAAACAATTGTGATGAACCAAATTGCTCTGCACTGGCAAACTGCGTTTAAGGTGAACCCATATCTCCCAGAGAAGAGACCAAATAACTTCACAAGCTTAATTCTGTGACTAACCACATAAACCAGCTGTACATTTCAATTGTGCAAAAACATCAGTTACTATAAACTCTTCTGTTCAAAGGCTGAAGCATATTTTTAGCTGTTATCTGTTTTTCACTCTGACTGAAAATGGATATTACTACTGGCATGGCATGATTTGAGAGAGAAGACTATTAAAGATTTTATCCTTGCTGCTGCCAAATGAAATGGGACTAAGCATATATGACCCTCACCAATCAGTTTATTTTCTACATGACAAAACCAACAAGAATTCACTCACACTTACTTGGAAACAATAACTGAGGTAACTGGTGTATGTTGAGTGTATATAATGTGGATAGTGTAATTTAATAGCTTATAGGTGTACATTTCATGACAATTTTGGAAGAATCTTCCTTTTACAATTTTGTTTGTGTGTCTCAAAGATTTGACGTATATTGTTAGCACCTCAAGAAAAACCTATCTACGAATGAGTAACAAGAGTTATACAAAATGTTTTCCACAATGAAAGCTTTCTGTAAATGTATTCAATTATCAACATACCTGTATTACTTTAAGTGACGGGAGTGTTAGTGTGTGTTTTGTGCAGGTTAGTCAAAAACTATTTTTCTTTAAAATTAATGTTAGTACACAACTGTCCAACTGAGCATTGAGTTGCCGGGAGACTATCTGCTCATGGACAGGTGTGAGAGAGAGCAAGTCACCAAAAGGAGGCCTAGTCAAGGCTCAGAGAAGTAAATTAAGATCCCAGGTTGGAGCGGGCGTCATGTGTGGGAAGAGATTTCCAACACCCTTAAGTAATCTACGCGTCAGTGGGTGAGCGAACAGTATCTGTCTACTTGACAGTGAAAGGCCGTTATAGTTGCAAGATGTACCTTAAAGGAACAGAGTTTTGAGGAGATGGAGGGAGGAAGATGTTTGGTCTATGTGCTTAGACTACCACCAAATTTGGAATCACTTCCATTTTTGCAGTTAAGTAGTGGTCAATTTTCAGCTATGTAATAACATGTCTTTTACTTCATCAAAGCATTCTACCTTTAGATCCTGGAACCAAGAAGGAGCCACGCCTGGAAGCGGAGGATCCACAAGTTGGAGTGAAGGAGCTGTTAGTTTTGAGGAATGGGTTGAAGAAGAACTGGAGAACATAGTGCCATCTGTGACAGGTAAGGAAACCAAACTATGCCAGGAGGTGGCTATCAGAATAACTCTTGCTTTGTCACATCGTACTTTGGACAGTAGAGAAGTGGGGGGAAAGGTGTATAAAAGGTTCCTGTCCCATGGGAGGATGAGCACATCTCCCCAGGACCGTTTCCCCAGGACTGCTCTGGAGCAATAATGAGGACATTTCTTGTTCCGATCTATAGTCAGGGTTCCCCAAAGGGTGAATATGTCATGAATAGGGCTCCGTGTTTGGCGTGGAAGTCAAGGACTCCGTAACTTCCCACGATCTCCGTGACTTCTGTGGGGGCCAATGTAGCTGGCCAGGGCCGCCCAAGTAGCTGGCTATAAGGCCAGCTAGCCAGGTGGCCCCCGGGACAGCCGCCCCCAGCCACTGCTGGAGCAGCCCCGCAGACTGCTCAGGCGGCCCTGTGCAGCTAGCTCCAGGGACCGCCTGAGCAATGGCTGATGAGGCTGGCCCCAGGGACCTCCGGAGCAGTGGTCCCCTGGTGGCCAGTGCAGCTGCTGCCCGCAGCCCCTGGCGGCCGGAGTAGCTGCTTCCCTGGGCAGTGACTGGGCGGCCAGTGCAGCCGCTGCCTGCGTCCCCTGGCAGCTGGAGTAGCCACTTCCCCAGGTGGCCACTGGCAGTGGTGCCCAGGCAGCCGAAGTAGCCACTTCCCTGGGCAACCCCCAGTAGTGGTGCCCAGGCGGCCCCCGGCAGCTGGTACCGTGGCTGGCCCCCTGCTTGTCCCAGCAGCAGCCCCTTGGAGCAACTGCCCCCCCAGCAGCAACCTCTCCAGATGCTCCCTCACCCCCAGCAGCAGTCCTGGCACCCCCCAGCAGTAACCCCCTTAAGATTTAGTCATGGACAGGTCACGGGCCTGTGATTTTGTGTGTATTGCCCATGACTTGTTCATGAGTTACCAAGAATACCTGTGACTAAATTGTAGCCTTAGTCATGAAGCACCTCTGAGTTCAGTTCCCATTTCTGGTCATGAGAGACGTTCTGACAGACTGTTGGTTGTCACGTTCTGCATCTCAGGTAGGTAGATGGTTGAGATAAGCACGCTATGTCAGATGCGCCAATTCCGAAGTCTGAGTGCTTCTGTGAAGAGGGAGGGAGATCAGGCACTCCCCTGGTGATTGATGTAAAATATACAAGTTATATTGTCTCTTGTGATCTTCACGTGGTATTCTTGATGAATCGGAGAAAGTGTGCACAGGCGTTTGATGGCTTTTAACTCCAAAAAGATTGATATGAGAGCCGCTCCTATACGAGACCATTTGATCTGAACCTTGTGGTCATGCAGATGGGCTCCCCAGCCTATCAGGGAGACCTACATCCGAGTCAGCATTGGTAGTAATTGTACAAATGAAACGTCTGCTTGGATGCATCTTTCCACCAGTCCAGGGAGTGCTTTATAGTGGAGGGTATCGATAGCGGTTTGCTTAGCCTGTCCTTGTTCAAGGAACAGACGGACCTGAGCCACATCTGAAGACACCTCATGAACAATGAGGCGTGCAAAGTGCCAAAGGTGCATGCTGCCATATGACTGGGCAATTGTAGGCAGTTCCTGGCTGACGTTTGTGGGCTAGCCTGGACTGTCTCTATGAGGCTCGTGAGGGTGGTAAATCTGTGCAGCAGGAATAATGCTCTCACTTGCACTGTGTCAAGCTTGGCCCCAATAAATTCCAGTCGCTGTAACGGGCTGAGGGTTGATTTCTGGATGTTGTGCTGTAAGCCCAGTTGTGCAAAAGTGCGCATGGTGATCTGAGTGGCACATATGGCATCCTCAACAAGGCAGTTATGTAGATAATGCCTTATGTTTGCAGGTGTGCCGCTATGACAGACAGCCTTGGAGAATACCCTGGATACGGACAAGAGGCCGAATTGGAGCATCTGTACGGATAATGGTCTTGCTCAAAGGTAAGCCACAGGCATTTCCTGTGCGACGGTCAGATTTGAGACGTGGAAGTAGGCATCTTGTAGGTCGAGGGCCAAAAACCAAGCTCTTTGCTCCAGAGCTGGAATAAGGGCTCCTAGCGTGACCACCTTGAACTTATGCACCTTCACACATCTGTTTGATGCCCTTTGGTCTAGAATGGGTGTACAACCTCCCTTTGCCTTGGGGATCAGGGAATAAATCGAAGTAAAATCTCTTGCCTCTGAGTTCTGCTGGGACTGGTTCTATAGCTCCTAGGTGTAACAGATCTATCTCCTGGCGAAGCAAGTTCTCGTGAGAAGAGTCCCTGAGGAGTGATGGCGAAGGAGGGTGGGAATGGGGGAGGGACGAGAAATGAATGGCGTAACCCTTTGAAATAATCTCCAAGAGCCATTTGTCCCAGCTGCTGTGAAAGAAGGTCAGGTGATTGCCAAAATCATGTGACAGGTGCATAGATGGTAGATGATGTTTCAAGGCGTAGTTGTTCAGGCCCTCAACCAATCTGTCAAAAGTGCTGAGAAGAGACAGTCAGAGGTTGCATATTGGGGTGCAGTTTTCACTTTTGTACCCTGAGCCTCTTGCACTGCGGCTCATAATAGCATTGTGAGGGTGGGTACTGAGAAGGTCGTGACCTGTACTGTGGTTGAGAGCCATATCTCCTCTTTTGTCCGCTGTATAGATTCCCATGGAATCCTTCAAGGCGTGGAGAGAGGCACCAGTCATATCAGTGAAGAGCTTGGGCCCGTTGAATAGGAGATCCTCAACCATAGTCTGTACCTTTCTGGGCAACCCAGAAAGGTGTAACCATGACGCCTGCCTCATTATCACTGCCATGGAGACCTAGCAGGCTGCTGTATCTGCTGCATCCAACACTGTCTGTAGCACAGTCCTGGCCACTAACTGGCCCTCTATGACAATGACCTGAAGCTGCTCTTTGTGCCTCTGGTAAATGTTTGATGAACATACTGACTTTTCCATAATTAATGAAATCATAATTGGCCATGACCAAATTGCGACCCTGGACTTCAATATCAGACGAATAAGTCTTCCTTCCAAAGAAATCTAGCCTTTTCCAATCTCCATCATATGGGGTCGACTTGGCATGATGTTGCTTGCCACATGCATTAATCACATCTACAGAAATTGAATTGGGTTGAGGATGTAGAAACAAAGTCTGCCTCTGAGAGGCATGTAATATTTCTCTTGCAGGTCGATGCAATGGAGGCTGGTGTCTGCCAGATGACTTTGGCAGGGTCAAGAAGCGCCTCCTTAATTGGGAGGGCGATTTTGGAGAAGGAGGAAGTACTGTATGCAGAATATCTACCAGCTTGTGATATGTATCTGCTACCTCCTGTAGGGGAATTTGCAACTCATCTGCCACCCTCTCAGTAAGATCTTGAAAGTTCTTAATCATCAGCTAGTGATGGGGGGAGGCATTAAAGCCTTATCTGGTGAAGATGAGAAGTTTGCTGGAGTGATAGCCTCCCTTTCAAGCCTTTCCTCCTGTGCTTCAAAAGTTTCCTCCTCCTCCAGTTCAGGGACTAGAGATAGTGAAGCTACAGGAGACAGTCTTGCCAACTCTCTCAGAGACACGGACACCCACAAAGTGTGGGATCTGTATATCACCCAAGGATCCCAATAGGGCAACTGGGGGTGGGGGAAGGGGGGTAGTGGATGTGCACAAGGAGGCCCACACCAAGATTGCAGGTCAGCGCGAGGGTGGAGTTGATGAGGTCTCTAGTACTATCACTGTGGCGTGCCATCACAGGTCAGGGAAATAACATGCTCCTGGTCACTGTCAGACTCAAAGGTAAGGGTGGTGCTGACCAGGGCATTGGCACTAAATGTCCTGTGATTCCAGGCATGGGGCCCCAGTATCAATTAATGGGGATTGTGGTTCTTCCATGACCTCCAGGTCTCTAGGGCAGTGGTCTCCAAAGTGGGGTGCGCAAGAGGATCCTTGGGGGTGCGTGGCAGAAGGAGTGTTGTTTTGTTTGTTTCTTTTTTTGGCACTTCATCAGTTCGAGCGGGAGTCCAAGCAGCTTTTTTGTTGTTGCTGCTGCTTCAGCAGTTCGGGCGGGAGTCAGACCGTTTTTTTTTTTTTCTTTTTTGCTTCTGCAAAAATGGTAGAGCCAGCGAGGCAGGGGGTTGCATGCTCAAAAATCTTTTACTTATAGGGGTGCGCAATCAAAAAAGTTCGGAGACCACTGCTCTAGGGCACGGGAATTCTTGCGGTTCCACGGATTCACTTGGTGCCGTGGAGGAGTGTCGGTGGTAAGTTGTAGGTACTGATAGTTGCTTATGTGTGGAACACTCCAGGGACAGGAGCTTTGCAACATTCAGTTCTACCCCAAGGGAAGTTAAAGGCTCCAGGGACAACATGTGTCCTGGAGAATGTCTGGCACTGGAGTCAGCTGGTGAGTGAAGTGCTCTCTCCATCAGGAGGCATTTTAACTCCAGATCCTGATTTGGTATTTTTGAGACCTCGCCTTGAGCTGCTGGCAGAGGTTGCACTTTTGTGAATATACGATTCTCCCAATACTTTACACAGTAATATCACCCTCAAAAGCAAAGAAAGCAGAAATTTATTTTGTTTTTTTTAAATTAAACAGAGAGGTTAGAGAGTCTAAACTACTAAACGTCCTCCGGGGGAGGGTGGGGTGTAGAGGGTTCCCCAGAAAGGCAGGAAACATGAAATAGAAGGGTCCCCCCCCTTTTTTTAAATCCTGGAAACTAACTATTAAGGGAAACAAAAGGATTAAACTACTACTTATGCTAATGATGCAGAGAGTAACAAGACACCTGATCGCTCCATTTGAGGCCAAAGGCAGTCGAGAAGGAACTGTGGGCAGTTCGCCCGCACAAGATAGCCTCCAGGCAGATCATGAGGGAAGGAGAGCACATGTGCGGGCTGAACAGACACTGCAACCTAAAATCTTTGATTAGAGGTACAGGGACTCAGATACACCTACCATGGAGCTCACATAGGGACAGTACTTGAAGAAAATTGAGGTCCCCAGTGACAGGAATGGGACTGCACTTGGAGGAGTTTGTTTTATATTGTATTTCCAGAAATCGAGTTTACTGTTTATTAGCTCAGCTCACAACAAGCAGTTAGTAAGAGATTTTTAAAATCCTAGAGTACAAAGTTAAAACTGTTTTACTTGAAGACACTGAAGTTTTAAGATAGAAGCTGACCCAAATCCTCAGATGAACTAGTTGTGCAAATACTGGACCAAACATGTTGGCTTTGGACACTGTTCTTTACATTAGGGAAAGATTTTGCTTCTAATATTAGTAATGTGACTGGAAGAGGAGACAAAGACTATAGTGCACAGGGAAGCAATAAGAATAGTAGTAATTCAAAAAGGCAAGTTAGATGAACTCTAATCTAAGATTATTTGTACAACTAATATGGTTAACAAGATCAGGGTCAATTCTCCATCTGCACTGGAGATGTAGCTCACCATAATTATCGCGATTTCCTCTGGGTTGTCACCATCCAAGTCAAATTTGAAAGTAACCATTTTCCGATTGTGTGTCTCTAGCTGGCACTCAACCACCCGATCACCCTTGTTCGAAACCTGAAAGAGAAGAAATATGCTTTCCAGCCTGAACTGCAGAACACAATGGAATATCATGAACAACTACTGAGTACAAGTGTGCAGACATCTCTTGTTCCTAAAGCCAGGGAAGGCCAGGTGCACAAAAGCAACAAGAGATCTCCAAGAGGGCCAACTGTACTGTACTCCTCCTTGAGCAATTCACTTTCCATTCTCAGACAGAGATCAGATACACTGAAGGGCAATGATCCTCTAAGGGATTCCCAACCACATCAACCTTCAAGCCCTCTTGCTCAACATAGACCATCTTTCTCTAGAACTCTGACTGCTCTGTAAACCTTCCTGCTTATGTCAAGAAAGAGAACAAAAAGTCTGTCCCAACATTTCAGGAAAGTCATTAATGGTAATAGTGAAAATAGGGTGAGGTTTCTTAAACGAACTCCAGCCCAGTCAACAGTCTGAGGGGCAAGGCAAATGGCAAAGCAAATATTCTGTAGCAACTACTGGTATCACTGCTTCCTGAATTACCATGTTCTGCTGTGCTTAATGCTCCGCAGCATAGCTAATAGCTCAGCTTTGGAACACTATCTGACCTCCAAAGCAGGAAGAATATTTTGTACACCCCTCGTATAGTGTACGGCACCAAGAAAAGAGATGGGGTGGAAGCCTAGCCACTTCACATGGGAGGCCGTTATCAGAATTTAGGATACAAGGGAAACAGAAAGGATACCCCTCTTCAGGATGGTGGGTAGAGAAGTTCTGTAAAAACTCAAGACAGACATTATCCACTACTACAGTCACTGAAATAAGCCATAACTCACATTGAGAATTCTCAGTTTTGGTCTAGCAGTTTTCTCGTGCCGAGAGCGGCTGCGTACAGACTTCCGATAATGGCGTTTGGTGGTTCTCCCTTCATGTCTCCCACTAGATCCTGGCACATTCTCATTCCCATCACTCATGCCCGAAGCCACATCAGAATGTGCACTAAAAACCAAAATAATTAGTTTTAATAATTTTCACAAATATTTGAACTTCTTTAGTGTGTGATGACTGAATTCCCCTCTTAACCCAAGAGAGGGTGGCCTCTTAAGAGCAATACTGGTTACTCTTGTGAAGACAGGGTATGAGGATAATCCTTTAATCACATATGGTTGCTTGAATAATAAATATGTAACCACACATGAAAGGAAGGGATCCATAAAATATGTTTGTAAAATAATCCATTTAAATGCATCTTCTGGATGAAGGATCAAGCTCTGCAAGGCTCAACCCCTGAATAAGTATGAGTATCACAGGAATGAGTAACCCCCTTGCTTGATGTGTAATTGCAATAGATTACCATATCAGGTGTGACATTATCGGATTAATATATGACCATGTATATTACTGTTGCTACCTCTGTTATACAATTGCAACAAATCTTGTACAAAGTGTGTCATATGAGGGGTCAATGGAAAAGTTATGATTTGCTGAATATGATTATCCTATTAGTATGCATGTATCATTTTCATTTCTGAAGTTATGAATATTGACTATACACCTGTATTTCAAATGTGGTAACTCCCACAAGGTAGTTTACATGCAGTCTAGCCAGCACATTGTGAACCGACTATTCAAGTTGATGGCCCAACAATGAACCCAATGGGCCATGGAAGCAGCTTATCCCCACCTGATGGACTTTCCTGTGAACTTTCCAGCCAGAATATGGGTAATGGCCCCTGCTATGACTCATCCAAACATGCAAGGGCATGTGACCAGCTCATGTGACACTTCATTCCATCTTATGCCTGTACTTTTCCACTGACTGTACTGAGACCAGACCCATCATATGACAAAAAATATAAAAGGCCCCAGAAACATTTCCACTTGGCCTCTTTCCCACTCTGTTCTCTGGACTATGGACTTATACTAATGAGAGCATTCTAACCAAGAGACTGAGGGACCTTCCAATCTTTTGGAAGGAACCAGAGACTTAACAAGCCAGCAGTTTTATGCCTGATCCAAGAACTTTGCAATTATTGCATGTATTTGATTCTTTTTGTCAATTTTAACTCTCACCTCTTTCTTTCTTTTTATAAATAAACCTTTAGATATTAGATACTAAAGGATTGGCAACAGCATGATTATTGGGTAAGATCTGAGTTATATATTGACCTAGGTATGTGACTGGTCCTTTGGGAGAAGAACCCCCCTTTGGTTGATGAAATTGGTTTTAAATAACCACTCATCACTAAGTCTAGTGTCTAGGTGTTGGAACAAAGGCTGGGATACTTAAGGAGACTATTTCTGACTTCTCATGACAGAAATTTACTTTTGTTGCTGGTTTGGTAAATCATATGGAAGAATAACCACCAGTTGGGGGTGGGGGGGGGAGGAGGTTGCCCTAATTCTCAGCAGCTTGTCATGAATCTGGTATTGTCAGTTGTGACCCACTCGGGCATGGTAACATCAGATCATTGCACACAATCGGTGTGCCTTCTCCAGGCCCTGCTTAAAAAGAGGAGGCTTGGAGGATTTGGAGAGAAATCTCCTAGAAAAAAATGGAAGTTATTCCCTCAGTTTACATAGAAAATATCCCTAGTAAAGAACAGATGCCAGAGAGCCACCAAGGGAAGAAACTCCTCTCGACCAAAAAGTTCAACTTAGTAAAACCCACTGATTACCTGTCTAGTGAGGAGACCAATGGAGTAGTCTGTGCAAGCTGTTGCTGTGCTGATGGTACAGATTCTGAAGGAGCAGCCTGTGAGGCTCCCTGAGTACTCTGCGAAGAGAAAACAAACATTCAAGCACGCCAATGAGTTATTTCTTACCACAATCAACCTTTTAATATTTTCTCCCCAATCAAACTTCAAAGCTAGAAAGCACCATTTCTCCAGAACAATTTATAACAACCAGGATCTAGTCCTCTCAAATCTGATACCCAAGGAAGAGGGCTCTAGTGCAAGTCTCATACAGAGCGCCTGGTGAGGTCAGCCATCCCATCTGCTACATTGTGATACTACAGCTTGCCATGCAACCAGCGTCCTACTAGCAGACTGTGCAACAAGGAAGCCAACGCAGCACACAAAGACAATTCAAATCTCTCCCCCAACAACAGCAAAGCTGCAGGGAACATGTATAAGAGAGATTCTCAAGGGCTACCAATGGCAGAGTGTCTTTGAGAAGACCAAAAAAGATCTAGAGTACTAGCAAGAAGTGAAGTGTTAACAGGTTTTTTCCTCTGGGAAGCACACTCACTTCCCAACAGAACAGCCAATGGCAACAAGTTCCCCACATTGGCATGACATTCTGCTGTAAGAAAAAGTCATTTGAGACATTAGTTCATTATGTCCAACTGAATATCATCCCGGAAGGGATTAATTTACCCCACAGTGCAATGTAATTTAAGTCCTGACATTTATAGTTTACAAACACAACTTGCAGAGATTACATTTACCTCTAAAGCTCCCTGCTGTGAAGACGCAGATGAGACCTGCTGTGCTAAACTCACTGCAGGCTGTGGCACTTGAACCTGTCCTCCTAGACCGCCCAGAGGAACTGAAATGTTCTGTTCCACATAAGGCTGCACCATTGCAGCAAGATAGCCTGGCTGAGCCAATGCATCAGTGGGTAAGGGAGGGGACAGTACTGCAGAAGGTATGCAAACAGAGGCCACAGCAGAGGAGGGAGCAACATTTGAGTCTCCTGGGTATTGCGGCGGCAGCCGAGGTGGGAAGCCCTGTGACAGAAATGAGGAATCTGAGTTAGTGCATTTCAGGGGAAGTTAGGAAATCAGAAAGAAAGGCTGAAAAAAGAAAACATGGCAAGTCAAGCTGCAGGGGCATGTTCCAACCTGACACCCTTCCAGAATGTTCAAGCACCTCTAAAAATCATTTTCCAAGAGGAACAGAGCAGACTGCCCAGGTGAACAAGTTCACCTCCAAAACAATCATGTAGTATGAACCAGCAAATTCTCTCTCAGGGCTCTCACAAAAGAGAAGCGTTTCAAAGTCCCTAACAGGTAAATGAATCCTCACCTTCCAACTCCCCCCATAGTTATCTACAAAATTATGAAGTGGAAAATCTGAAGAGCTTGCAGGCTGAATGGCCACTACGCAGACAGGATATGCAACCTCTGCTGGTAATCTTTCATAACTAATAGCTAATGTTCCTACAATCTCTCCCCTTTCCACACTCAGGAGGTGGGCTCACCTGAGTGCCAAGCAACATTGCTACACACCGCAAGTAAACAGTACTTGCTATTATCTGCTGTTGGACAGCACATTTCAATGTAATATATATTACATTACAATAGTGGTAAACATCACATGTTGGGCCTCTATTCCCATCGCTATGCAGGTTGTCCCTTTTATACCCTGACAGCAGTAAATGTTTAAACTTCTAAATAATCAGACACTGATTAGCTCCTGTCCATCACCTCAACATTCCATGTTTGCATCGGATACTTCACTTATGTTCAGGGATCACATAGTTTGGTTTATTGCTAAGATATCAATTTTCCCCCAGTGAGTTGTGCCAGAAGACTGGTGTTGCCAGATACCCTACACAGTATCTTTCCAGGACACAGACCAGCAATTTGATGTCTTTGGCAGGGGTGATAAAATATTATCACTTTTCAAATTCATAGTTGTCACATACAGCAGAAAAAAATACTAGCTCTTTCAGAGAAATTCCATTGCCAATAAATCCAGAGTTAGGTTTCCAAAAACAATAAAATTTAATGAAACTATGCCTTCTTGCATACAAGTGTAATGAGAGAATTTTTATTTTTTTTTCTTTAAATGAACAAAAGAGAAAACATGTGGCTTGTTCTCTCTCCCGCCAAATTCGGGTACTGGCAAGTATCTGCAGCACGCAGATCAGGTCTAGTGCCCCAGAGGAACAGAAGACTAGGAGACCTCTTGCTGGCTTGCAACAATACCTGATACAAAGCATCTCCAGCTGGAAGTGCAGCTTCAGCAGCTTGTCCAAGGCTGGCTGGTAATCCCATGGACTGAACAGCTGGCTGCAGGAGCTGTGGGAGAACCTGGCTGGGCAGCTGGGCCGCAGACTGTAGAACAGCTGGAAGCTGGCTAGGGACAATGGTTGATCCTATAGGGATAGCAGCTGCTGCAGCAGATGTGGCCAGAGTGAGTAGTGGCTGGTTAATGCCAGCTGCCATAGAGATAGGCAGAGACTGGAAGCCTGGCTGAGCCACTGACGCATGAGATGCTGCTATGGGGAGCTGAGAGACTGAGAACTGGGGGAGCAGGGAGGTTGACAAGGGCTGTCCCATAGGGAGAAAATGAGAGCCAATGGGGATGGTTGGGGCAACTGAAGGTTGAGGGAGAGAAGGTGCTGAAACAGGTAATGGAGGTTCGCCTTGGATGATCGGCACTGCTTGGGAAACAGGAAGCTGGGGATGCAAAGAAAATAGAGATAGACTTTTTAGGAAGCAGGGTTGCAGAAAAATTTTTAATGTATGAGTCAAAGAAAAGAATTATTTAAGTTATCACACCCTTTAAGAGTGGATTGGGGAGAGTAGCTGGAGAGTTGATTGCTGTGTTCCAAAGGGTTCTCATTTTGCAATTAGTTCCTGAAGATCTCTAAACCTTTTGCAACATGTATGTTGTGCTGGGTAGAACAGCAAGATCTGAACACTGCTGCAGCACCAACATGTGTGTAAACGAACTCTGGTCCTCTCCATTCTAATTCTACAACCAATCCTCCCTCCCTCCCCCCTCCCCTACCGGGAAGAGATGCAAATCCCACAACAAAATGGGGAAGTCTGCCCATTTCGGGTCTGGGCAGGAAGCAATGGAGAGTGAAAAGCCACTATCAGCATACAGAGAACAGCAAAGGTCAAGTCAATTGAAGCCAGCAATCAATTGGAAAAGGAGTTCAAATGAACAAGCAACAAAAACCCTTTAAATTTAACAAAGCTCACATTCATAGTATCAAAAAATGTGAGCCAATCCGAAATAAAACCATTCAGTAATAGAAGCATCCTGGCCAAGGAGTGAAGGAGGAAGGCCGGCAGAAAAGAGGACAACAGTTCAGAAGAGGCAGTGTACATGCTTATTAACTGGAGAACAATTTTTTGATTATGAACACACAAATGTAATTTGGATGGAGTAGGTTTCTCCTACATAAAAGTGTCAACAATGCCACATGAAACTCCTCAAAGTGCAGGTGACACATTATTTTAATCTTTGCAGAAGTTGTGTCTTGTTGTCACATTTTAGACAACCTGACAAAGATCTCTATGTAAGAAAGGCTTCCCTTTTAAGTGCTGTTGCTCCTCAACTGAACCACTGAACTTCTGCCACATATTCCAAAGAAAGGGATTCCAGGCATACAGACATTTCTGTTCCTGCCAAATTTTTAAACATAGTAGAATAATCGTGTCACCTCCAGCAGTAGTTTCTGAACCATTAGGACACAAGGCAGACCAGTAAAAGGGGCAGCCAACAAAGGAAGAGAGGAGAAATCTCCTAATTTTGCAAAAGACCAAGTTTAATTACCTGAGTTCCAGCTGGTACCTGAGGCATCGGCATGATCAGTGGAGTCTGAGTTTGAGAAACTGGTTGTGATGGGGTAGCTCCACTGGAAACGGATGACTGCTGCAGCTGGTACTGTCCTGTCTGCTGGGAAGGAGCCAGCTGCTGTGCACTCTGTTGCAAGAAAAGATGGCAAGAGATTATTTTCTCTTCAGATAAAAACGTCTCAGATTTAGATGTGTTTGGGTAGATTTTCCCAGATTTCACTCTGTAAATATAGGAGATAACCATATACGATAGTTTCTATTCCGCAGCATTAAAACAGCTCTGGCACCAACACTGAGCCCTAATTTTTCACTAGTTACAATGGAAGCTAACGCATCCTGTTACAGAATTAGTGTACGTGAAGAAACAATTAACAGAATATTATTCAGCACAGAAAATATTTCATATCACAAAAGCCAGACGATCCGACAGGGCTACCTAGAATAGGCAGATGTCAAAGCTGTCAAGAGAAGATGTACAGTTTTTCTGAGTGGAACCCCTGTTGTGTACCTATCAGAAACACAGATGTGGGAACAAGTATATTAGACAGCTAGTAAGACTGATTTCACATTATTCTACAGTTACACTAAGCATAGCTGCTTAGCATTAAGGCTGTCCAAAGAAGTCAAGAAATTCACAAATTAAGTCTGAAGTCTACTTGCTACTACACTTTACATCATGACAATAGGGTTGTACACTATACAAACTTCAATGCAAGAAAGACAAAAGGATAAGCTACCATAAGATTGGTGTTTCATCTTCATGTTTCCACCTACCCAATCATTTTGTTAGATCTTAAAATTACTTAAGAGTTAGTCTGAGCTCTCTTTTCAAATAAGAGAGATTAAACACCTTCCTGAAAGGCACAGAAAACAGCATTCACAAAAAGATCCTACAAAATAGTTGTATCAGTGCCCAAGTAAGAAAACATGTCTTTCAGTTATTCAGCCCTTTGCCCAAAACCTAGACATAAGTCCTTTTACCATACCCTTATGAGAAGGTGCCCCTGCACAGGGAACCTCATTGAGAAAATCATTGAGAAAATTTGGAAGGCCAGATTCTGCAAGCACTATAGTCCACTTGTACTTAGCTTACAAAATTTCACTTTCAAAACCAAGCACACACTGGAACTAGATGTGGTAAACTTGAGGTTGCGAGAGTAGAGAAGATGTACACCTTTGCCTACTCAAACACATCATCAAGAGGATCCCCATTCAAATCTGGAAAGCTTCAATTACATACTTGAGTCAAAAATAAGCCATCATGTATAAAAAAGTCACCAGAATATAAAAAAGTTGGCAGCTGTGCCTAGCATCTGCACCAACAAGCCTATATCCTTTCTACAAAGGACGAGGATATCCTCCTGTTCACTTTTTCCCATAAAAAGCAAGCTGCAAGTTAAACTTACTACACATCAGTCCCAGCTTTAGGAACTGTTATTCTTACCTGCTGACTTTGCTGTGTAGGCTGGCATGGTACCCCCACTGATATACTACTTGAGACTGGCTGGCCTTGCACCTGTGTCTACAGGAAAAAAATGGAAACAGGTAGAATCAGACTGGGCAATTATTGGCTTCTGCAACAAGCATCTATAATTTCTGACTAGGATGGTCTAATTGGAACAAATTTCTAATGAAAACAAAACAATACTATGGCTTAATTTTAATATAGAGCTATTCAACAGAGCAGAGCATTATGGGGAAGTGATGAGCTCTATTTTGTTAAGCTTTCCAGAACAACTAATAAAAAAACAAAAACAAAAAAACAAAAACACCAGTGCAACCCAAACAGCCCTCCATATTAGGCAAGTCAGCCTACCAGTTTCATCCTTCTGCAGTGTTTTTTTAGGATCTACGTCAGGCTGTCCTGGTATGATAGCCGGGAACATTTACACACTGAGCACACTTAGGTGGCCGGGGCAAAAGAAAGAAAATTAAAAAAGGATATGAAATCTGTATCCTTGAGCATCAGCTGAAGAAAGATACAGAGCTCTAGACCAGTATTAAATCAAGCATGTGTGTGTCCTCAGCTCACTTTGAAAGACATGTCAAAAATCCACATCAAATCACTTCCAGATTCTCAAACCCTAATAAATGTTCAGAGCCTATCAACTGGATCAGCTGTTGGAGAGACAGAGGGTTCCAGTCCACAGAGTCCTAGCTAACACAAAGAGACAACTTCGAATGAATAAGCAAATAAAAGAATGGACGAAGGACATTACAAGCGAATGTGGAAGAGACTGAAGAAACAGTATGGCAACTACCCTCTCAGCAGTTTCATTCCCACTTGACTAAATATCCTTCTGTATCAGAAACTGGGACCTACAGTAATTATACCCCTCAGGATAGTTCAGAAAGGGAAGGTCACCCAGCTCCCTTTCTTAATTTGTCACTTCAGTGGGAAGGCTGAAAAAGTAGGAAGTGTCTAGTACATTTAGAAAGTTGTATAAAGTACTGTATGAAATATTCTTTCAAATTACTAAAGCCACAAGATTTCCCTTAGAGATAGTGTACATGCCTGCAGTATATTGCTTCCATGAATACTTTTGGAAAGCATTCCTGTGATTTAAGAAAAATCCTTGGAAAACACAACACCATCCAGGTAAGCTCTCTTTTGCTCTTTTAATAGTTTCTTGAAGGTATTGCCTATTCGTTATGATTTGAACGTTACATACTAAGGTAATGCCACTTCTACATGAGGCTACAGTTTAAGTCCTAAATCATGCACTATTTTAACACATTAGTCAAGAGCTCTTAATAAAATATCTCACATATGGATTATCTTCCTTATTTTGGGCTACCTTCCCAGCCATTCGTTTAGTCTTTAACATACATAGGAAACCACTTACTGAAGTTTGTTGTAACAAAATAGTGTTTATAGGGTAGTATAGTCCCAAATTGTTTCAAAGCACTTCACTAGACTTTCACTCTGCTTACACTGAAGGTTCACTATGCTCTAAGTGGGCTCCCTTGGAGTTCAGCAACTGTCATCTAACAGACTGGTGCTTAAAAGCTGCATTCTGAAACAGCTATCCCCACAAGCCTATACTTGTGTTGAGTGGGTGGAAAGAAAAGTCTCCACTATCCCATGAGGAAAGCATTCAGACTGAATCCCTGGTTCCTGACCTTTCTACATTTATACACTGCAGAACAACAAAGCTCCTTTTCTTCCTAAACATCTCCTCCATTCCAAAAAAATGGGCTAGTCCCCAGCTACTGCAACAGTGAAGAGAATCCTAACTTCACTGTTGAAATGAGTGGAGTGAGGGAGAAGAGAAGTCTACTTCTAGGTAGGTCCTCTTCTCTCCTGGCTCTTGCAAGTGAAAGTACTACATGTATCGATAAAAATATGTAAATTCCAACAATGTTTAAGTTTGTTTTATTTTTAACATTCCCAGGTACTGCCATTATGTGGAAATGATACCTTATGAATATCAAGCTCAGACAATTTGTGCAATTGGCTTTAGTTTACATTTTAATTTATCAAAATAGTTAACTTTGAAAATTACTTATGAAAATTTATTTTCCCAGTGCTCCTTCAATAAATACATTCCCAGATCTGTGTATATTTATGGACACACCTCATCCCCTGAAATCCCTTTGAAACCTAGTAAGAGTTTCGCCTGCATCTGGACAGTGGACAGATAAACTGGCATTTTAGTTTTTCTATCCTACATTGTATGAATAGTATTTTGTTAAACAATATTAAATTCTTTAATTGAAGACACTGACTGCATGACCAGAGAAAGCATGATTCTCTCGTCACAGTATTTCTTCCCACAGAATTAGTCATACCTTATTGTACCCAATCCATAACCTTTTCAGGATGAAAAATCAACCCTGCATTTCAGTCCCCTGGATCTCTGAGCTGAACATCAGCTAGGAAAATACAATAAGGAGTACTGACTATTTGCTACAAATGTTAGAAGGCCCCACCTACCAAGATTTAGCCTGGGCTGAAGGTAGAATGATTAACTGTCGATGTCTCACTTATTTAGGTGAGACCTGGTAAGCTACTGAGATCCTAGTATATTACTGATATAGCGGGAACATATCCTCTGAATTCCAAGATCTAGAACAACTTGGAGTGGGGAAGGGAGAGGAGAAGGAAAGAAGGGAAACCTGGCTCTTAATTGTGTAAAGGAGGACTTAAACAGCAGAGAAATTCTGGAATGGTTTGCTCCTGTAACCTGAGGGTAGAGTGCAGGTGGTCCTGATGAAAGCGAGGTGGACAAGGCCTGCTGAGCTGAGGCTCCCTGTTGGAAACAGATGAAGAGCTGCGACTCTTGAAATATCTTCTGAGGCAATGGGACAATGGGCAACGAGAAGTCTGAACCAAAAGCTGTAGACAACACCCCTGTTGGGGGAGGAGACTGGAAATCACCAGTGTCGGAGGAAGTCAGCTGTGATGAATCACTTGAGTATTCCGGACTTCCTTCTGGCCAGCTCTTTCTGATAGATCCCGCTCTGGGTACTGTTAGCTCAGGAACAAGGTAGTTACACAGTTCCTCTGTCACAGGCTGGAGGCGACCATGCAACCCTGTTGCCTGAGTGGACTCCTCCTGATTAAAATCCATTGACCCCCGGCAGGTTCTGTAAATACGTTGGGGTAAGATACCCCCTTCTCCTGGAGCCGAATTTGGTGTGTGTACATGGAACTCAAAAACACAGCTTGTTCTGCCATCACCACTGTGAGTAAGCACAGCAGGTGCAGAATGAGGAACAAATACCTGGTGACATTTCAACTGTGTGGAATCTGCACTTAATGGAGATGAAACACTGGACAATGGTGAAAGTGGGCTCATTCCAGAATCCAGCCTCAAGCTCTGTAAATGTCTTGGCAGGAAGGTCTGCCCAGATTGGTAGTCATAAACAGAGCTCTGAAGAGGGCCATCTTGCACATGCTTCTGTTCAGGCACCTGTTTCAAGTACTGTTCAGTCCCATAGGAATTATATGCTACTGTATCATAATGCTCTGGCAACTGTGGCTGGTACTGCATGCCCACTAAGTACACTGCTTCTTGTGGCATTCTATAGTGAGCATCCTCAGGAGGTACTGAACTGACTTGCACATGTAGGGGCTCTCCAGTGACCTTATGAGCTGTAGTGCCCAGCATAACGACTGCCTCTGGTGTCCAATTTGTGGGGCTACCACCAGGTGGAAGTAAACTCTGGCCAGTTTTCAGCAAGGGCTGGAAGTGGCACGTTTGGGCTTCCAAGAAGGAGGTACTCTTGCGCCGCTGAGCAATGGTGACCTTCGGCGGGCAGACAGGTGGTGGCGAGAAAGACACTGGCCGTTCATGAATGGTTGGGAAAAATATCTGTGAATCTGGGAACGTTGGTGTTCCCCGACACGGATGCACCAGAGACTGAGGCTGTATTGATATGAACAAGACAAGTAATTCATACATTTAGAAATGAAAGGACATGAACATGCACAGCTCACTAGGCAGCTCTGTGTAGTAACCTTATAGAATGACTACTCCAAGTTCATGATCAATAACACATACATTGCTTTGGAAATTACAAAATGTAAATATCCATTAAATACATCCATGGTGAACATGACTGCATATGGAAGTATTTGCTTTTGTTAGAAGCTGCTTTTCCGTAACAGCCCCCTTCTTCTCATTCACAAAAGAGATAATTTGCTGCGGACAATGAAACACTTACTTTCACAATACCTGCAACTGCTTTAAGTTAAACCTTTGAGTAACTGATTTGTGTGCAAATTATACCAAAACAACCAACTCTGAACTAGCTAGCAGCGAGGCAACAATCTCTTGATTTTGTGTTTACAAGGTACACAAAAAAGGCAAGAAAGGGAGAAGAGCTCTTCAGTTTTTGGTTACTTAACTCGGATTATCGCCCATGAAGATGTAGTGTTGTTACTCTTTCAGAAACCATTCAGTACTTGCTATATGCTAAAAGGCAACGAATGAACCTTCTAAGGTCGCAAGATTAAGACATCTCTTAAGAGTCACTCATGTTGCATCATCTTTGGACTCAGTTGATTTCAACTGCCCTTCACATTTGTGGTACTCAATAGGCAAGCAATTAACACTCATTAGAATTGACTAGACTACTCTTGCATCTCCAATCTGAATAGACCTGTACTAAATCAGCAGTGAAGTTCTCAAAAGCAAAGTTATACACTTTTTGATTAAAGTGTTAAGTTCGGCCCATCCTGGCTCTTTTTCCAAGGGCCAAAATGAAGGGTGAGGAAAAGTTGTACTGTAATTTGTAATAGTAATGCATTTTTACGATATATGTCATTACTGATTTTCACTAGCACCTCATACTTTCTACACCAACAGTACTTACATATTTATTTAATTGCTCTTGGGAGAACAGCAGCAACTGGGCAATCACTGACTACTACAGGCTATTGGAGTCAGAGAACTTGCCAAGAAGTTGCTTCCCATTGGCTAGAAGTTCAAGTCAGTTAGGAAGATCTGGTTCAAGGATAATTCAACAGCAGGGTAACAATCAAGAGCATCATTTCCAAATGTTCGGTGAGATACTTTCATCTCACTTTGCCCCAGCATATCGAGCCATGATGCAATATTGTCCCTCTTTCAGGAGGATTCTACAAGAGCTACCAGCAACCGATTTCACCATGACATTGTGATTGATTCTTTGAGTTCACTATAATCAAACAGATCACTTAATTTCCCCTCTGAAAAAGCAGCAGCAAACTCCCATAGTGCACAGTAAAGTGAATAAGGACATGTCCTTTATACTCTATTCCTGTGTTCTGGAAACTGATTCTGTATTCTCCAACCTCCCCTTAAAAGGAAATATTTCCTCAAATTAAAGAATAAATTGAAGCCAAAAACCACTTCTAACTTCAAATGGAATCCATTTACTCTGGAAAGACTGCCTTCCATTCATGCTCTTAGCATCTAACATCTGCTCTAACAGAAGCAGTCTTTCTAACTCAAAAGACAATATTTACATAGGAATCAATGGAAACTTAACTGTAACTTCCCTCCAGAATCAAACAGAAGAAGGAAGCTGAACTGTTTGCTACTCCTACTGATAGAAGCCCGTCTGATTGGTTTTAACATTATAAATCTAAAAGGTCATTGTCCCCACTAAAACACAGTGCTCTGGAGCAAACCAGCTGCTACTAGTAAATTTTAACACCTGGTCATATTTGACATTAACAATTTTATCCAGGAGCTGAAAGAATGTCACTGACTGCCTAAAAGCAGAAGCAGGTGAACTAACCTTATGGGACAGAGACTAAATTGTAACTTCTCTCTTTATCCTCTGTGATACGTTCAGTTCTTTCCCTAAAACTTGAGTCAAACTTCAGGTGCCAACATTGCTCATTAGTTGTTACATAAGCATGGTGCTTCCCAAAGAGAAGGAATCAGCACTCTAGTTGCATAGGGCACAGGATTTAAAATCAGCTCCTCTTTACTTTAAATAAATCAAACCAGGATGTATTTAATGGTAACTTATCTTTGTGTACCAGGAGGTGTACAGTAACACATACAGGACTGACAAAGAGGGAGGGCAGGCTGGAGCGTCGGTGCTTGCGTGGAGAGGCAGAGTGCATGGGCAGGACATTCTCCAGTGCTTTAGAAAGCTTTTCTGCAAAGGTTTCCTCAGGGGCAGTCCGAAGGTAGGAAGGAGAAAGAGGTGCACACAATGCTGGCGATGGGGTAGAAGGAATACTGGGAAGGATGCAGGGCAAAGAGGGAACAGCAGAAAGATGGGGGACACATACTGACATGCTACGACCACGTTGAGGCTAAGGAGGAAAACAAAATTAAGAAATGAATGCTTTAAAATGAAAAGTTGTACAACTGTAATGAGCTAAAACAAAAACAAACAAAAAAATCTCACATACATGATGAGACTACTGCTGATTGCTATGTGTGCAAAAGGATATGAGGGAGTTTAATGAAGGTCAGCACACAGGGAACAGGAAGTGTGCACCTCTGAGGACTCAAGCTTGTCTTTGATTATTCAACAGTGAAGAGGGTTCCATTAGTGCTCCTACCAGAAGCAATTTGTATGTGCACACGAAGAGCAGGGCTGACATAGGAGATATTTTCTCACTGTACACTCATTTCAGGAAGCTTTGAAGTGGTATTTCCAGTACCAAGCAATTCTACACATGAAAGACCCTAGGTGCTTAATGCACAGCCTTCAGATGTCCACACTAGGTTGAGTGGGGGAAGGTGTGTATGTCAAAGTCAGTGGTACTTGTCTCTCCAGTCTTTCTGCTTGCACAAAACCTATTTCATTTTCTAGAAAGGAGTTTAGCTTCCTATACATATAACTGGACTGATAGGATGCATTTAGTGCTTTATTCAGTCAAGTGATTACCATAAGGATTAAGCATCATCCACAACATGAATTGTGGAGCAAAAAGTTAGAGTTTAATCTTTGGAAAAAATTGCTTCTTTAATATTAGTTTTACTGCATTTTCTAGAAGATGGCTTTGTTAAATAAAGAGCCAAGATTTTGTGATTTTGACACAACCCCGAAGCCATTAGGTCAGAATCTGACCCAATTAAATACTTGTAAAAAGGAAAGAAGTGGAAAGATGGAAGTGTTAGTATAGTAGCCAACCCATAATTTCAAGATTTGTTCCTCTAGTCCTTGAAATTCTCACAATGAACTGCCCCCTTGCCTTCAAAGAGAATTGAACTCCAAATGTAAAAAATATATATATCCAGATTGGTGGTTTTCTGGAGGTCTACCACTGATTTTATCAAGATTTTTCAGATTAGTATCTGGACTGCTCAGCAGAATTGTTAGTGGGTTCCCTACTGTTACTCTAATCATTCAATCTGGAAGCCAGCCATGTCAAGCCTGGAATGTTTTTTGGTCCAAGCCACATCCTTGGATTGAAATATGGGAAATTAAGAGAGCAAGCATTGAACTACTTTAGACGGCTTAGAAGGTTCATTTGATTAAGAATCAACAGCGCCACAAACCTTCAGGTTAAGTGCCTTTGGAAAGGATGGAGAGGCCATTTATTCATCAATGCAACTGGTAAGTTTCTTCAAAGAGAAAGGCGGACACCACTAACAACTCCAATAAAATTCCCTGCTATAGATACCAAAACAGAAACTTGAGGATTCCCAAGACTCAACAGAAAATGGTTTTGTATTCTCCAGATATGGTACCATTATTTGTTTCTGAGTTTGCAAATAAAGGAGCCAGCGATGACTGTTGAACTGAAATATAAATACTACAGCGGTGAAAGGCAGCGTTTTTTAAGAGCTCCTACAAAGTCAGCATTGAAAACGTATCAAGGGGGAAAAAAGGGTACCAAATAAAGGGTAGCAGATGAACATAGTGGAAAGGGTATTTGTGGCCTTTGCAGATTTTCCAGGGAGGGAATATGCATGGCAACTGACAAGCAACTCAAGACAAGCTATAAATAAAATGGGAACACACAAATGTGGGATCTCTTCAGTCTGGAGTGCTTACATGCAGCATTCTATAATGGTTCAAAATTCTTACCTGTGACACCTGTAATCAAAGCCTTACAGAATACACATGTAGCAAGTTCACATTTATAGAGCAGCTCTCACTAAGTTATTCTAATACCTGTCTGTCCTTTCAAGGACACTTGATCCTTGGAACTTCCATGCTCACTGTTAAGTGTAGTTGAAGCACCACTCTCTCCTGAGTGAGACTAAGCATAGACTTCAAACGTGAGAACACCCTCAAATTAGGGTTGCATCAGTCAAGACTGATACTAATCCACCCATTTCACTCTAAATGCATGCAAAAAAACCCCAGAAGATTACTTCCTCTTCATCCTAAATGAAGTGCTGCATTTGAGAAGGTGCACATAGCCCAAAGTGTTTTAGGTAGAATCTGCATTTGCATACAATATGCACAGGCTTGGCAGATTTCAAGTTGTATTTTTTATACAATTTTGACACAATAGCAATGTATATTTTAAGCATTTTTATTATAGATTTACATTGTCATAGTTGTGCAAAACTGTAGGTTAAGCACTTTTTAATAATTTCATCAATTTAAATTTTCACAGTTGTGGAAAATTATGGAGGGCAGACAATTATTTAATTATAGTAGATGTGAGGTTCAAAAAGTTACGCTTTATAACTATTATAACACAAACTGTCAATATCTCATACCAAAATATATAAAGTAAGTATCCCTAAATCAAGCTCAAGTTCTCAAGCAGCATTTTTCTTACTTCACCTATCTGTAAATTTTGATCATCTATGGAAATATTTTTTCATCGTTTGTGTGTATGGTAAATCAACATTTACCAATAAAAATCTTATCCTTTCAAGCCTAAATATATACACTGCAGATTGAAAGACAAGAGGAAAGTTTGTGACAAAACCAAACAGATTGACGTAATCCATAGTGTTGTGTGTGCCTTTTGAGGTTTGTGCTTACCACTGTGGGTGGCTGATATCCTCCATGTTGTTGAGACTGCACTTGACCAGCTGAAGTTGTGTATCCCTGGACTGTAGCTGTTGAGATAGTCTGTTCATGCTGGGAACCATAGGACACAGTCTGTTGGCTAGTCACACATGATTCAGTATGAACAGATGATCCCTGACCACTGTCAACTGCCCCATCAGCTGAAAATAAAGACCACAAGACTTTAGTTCAAAAACAATACTGTGGACTCACAAGCTTTACAGTCTTGCTTGAATATTACAAGCCAAGATTTTCAAAAATGGGTGCCTAAATTTAGGCTTGGAAATGTATGTTGCTTGATTTTCCAAAGTGCTAAGCTCCCAGCAGTTAATAACTGAAGTCAGAGCTTACAAGTACTTTGCACTGTCCAAGTCAGGCGATTTACTCAGGTGTTTAAGTATGAATTTGGAAGTCTAATTTTAAACACCCTTCTGAAAATCTTAGCCTTAAAAAACTATTATTTGCACGCAATAATGTCAGTCTCACAACCTGCCCTGACTACAGGATGTCTTCCATCTCCTCCACACTCCGCAACATGTCCTATATTGAACTAAGGTCTTCAGGGCAGGGTTTACTTTCATTGTGTCATCTACAGTACCCAGTACACTGGCAGTTTTTAAATATTTTATTGATTATTAAGAGGAAAACTGGTCCAAAACTAAGATTCTCTTCCTCCAATATAGCAAACATATATATGGATATATCCCTGAGAGCTCCATGTCCAACGCTGAACTAAATTGATCCGTATGATCAGGAGAGGAGCGTGGAAAGCCACTGACAATCATTTCAACAGCTCCTTTACCTAGACAGTTATCAAAAAGTTATTCCCAACTAAATGTGGAAATAAGAAGTTTGCTTCAGTTCTGCCTTGCTCTGGCCCTCAGCTGCTCTTTTGAAAATGTTACAAGGTCCTCTCTGCTAACCAGGGGTTCTTTTTTATTATTATTTTTTAATTTATATATTTATATATATATTATAAAGAGGATGAACAGCCTCATTGCCTTGCACACATAGGTGTATCTTTCAAGTCTGAGTATATCCAAAAAAGATCTTAATACCCAGCTGCCTATACAGGGCAAATGGTAACTTATGTTTCTCTCTCTCATTTTATTAGTGCATATATGGATGGAAGATCAACTAGCCTCTCACTATTTTCTCTTCCTCTTACAATCATATACTACTGTAGAGTTCCAGATAGAAGAGCAAGAAATGAAGCAGCAACTCAATACTTTGGATACCCCACTGTGGGCAGAATTATCAGCATCATGTAACCTGATTTTTCACTTGAAAGGGAAATCAGTAAGACTCCCCAGAAGGAAGGAGAGTAAAATTAAAGGGGGTGGGAGTACATCCTGAATGGCCTAAGGCAATATACTTACACAGAACAGATATGCCGGGCTGTTGATATTGCAATTGTTGGTGCTGATCAGCCTCTGGCTCTTCGGGCTCTACTTGTGTGGACACTGATGCTGAAGTAGTGGGGATGGCAGTGATGCCAGTGGCAGATGGAGGATGCTTTGCCCCTGCCTGGGTAGCATTTGTTTGTAGCTGCTGTTCCAACTGCTGCTTCTGACTGATTTCTTCCTGCTTTCTTTTCTCCTGCTCTTCTCGCACCAACTGACGCTGCTCTCGCTTTCGCTTGATCAGAGACACTCTGTCCTTGATCGCTTTGGCCATTGTCTTGTGATCCCCTTCACAGACATACCCTGACTCCACCTAAAGCAGGGCACATGGATGTTCAATATCACATCTTGCCACACCAATACAACAAGTACAGCTCTGCTGTATAATCTTCAACTTCCCAGTCTCCTCTGAAGGTTAGCTCCAAACACAACCAGTCCCTCACCCGCTTATGTCTGCCAGGACAATAAAAGCATGGCAGGTTACACCCCAACCTCAGAAGAAAGTGTGTGAGTTGATCTAAACTAAAAACAATTACAAATGCCCAAAAAGGACACAAGAGCCCTTACCATTTCTTGTGCTACATCCTCTGGGACATCTCTCTCCAAGTCAAAGGAAAACTCTATTGCCTCATTGTCCTTGTATTTGCCCTTAAGCTTTTTGATATCCTCAATTCGTAACCAGAGCTTGATGGCAATCTTCTCTCCATCATCTTCCTCTGCTAGTTCTACCCGCACACCAGTCTCTTCCTGGAAGAAAGCGTGGTTCAAAAGGTCCTTGATAGCATATCTATACATATCAGGATAGAGAAGTGGAAAGGGAGAGAAGATACACAATGATTAGGTTTTGACAAAAATCAGTAAGGAACATCATCTTCCTTGAATGGCGATACCAAAAAGCTTACTCTCAGCTTTTCATACTACTCCCATTAACTCCTCTGTTTGTTTTTTGGGATGGGGGGATTAAATCTGCTATTTCAATTTTTCTTTTCCAGTGCCAATTTTTTAAACTTTTCAAAATGCAATAAACGATTAACCCCAAGATGATGCAAAAGCATGCAACTGTCAGTGGCTTAAAATTCACTTGAATCTCAACTACAAATCCCTAATCCTATCAGCACAACATCACATTAATTACTTAAAATAATGGCCAGCATATCATAAAATAACTCTTGAAACAGTATGGCTTTATGAAGGTTAAAGTACCATAATACATCTGTTAGTCCACATATTGTGCACAGCGGACACTGCCATTTTAAATAAACAAGTCAGTATTCTATTCAAGATGGCCTCCAAACCCTAGACCAGTCATCTCCTCACTGTTTACCCAACTGTCTCATTCTGTTTGAGACCTGTATTTATCTTTGACAGCCCTGGCAGCGTATCAGTGGCCAATGATCTCCATCATCCCTCTCAGCAAAAGTAGTAACATTACCAGTGCTGGAGAGAGCTTTACCTATCTTCCTTCCCACAACTGGTAGATGCCAGTGACACTGGGTCTCAGCTACCAAGTGGAAGGGAGATGGGTATTCGATGAAAGGAATAATCCTCTATTTCACACTTCCTCTTACCTAGAGGTAATTATGGTCTTATGCCCTACATTTAGGCCTTCAACTTTAGTGCTATTTGGGAAGCACTGGTGCAAATTATATTCCAAACAATACATCCCTGCAGAGTACAAATGGTGTACTCAACCTGTCAACCTGTACAGGCACAGTAAGAAAGAGCATCACTGTTCTCTACTACAAAGAGTGACTGGGTTTGAACACCGTTGTGAATAATCAAATCAGCTAACACAATGTGGTCAGTATAGAATAGCCCAAAAATCACACTCAGCATCATATCAGTCATAACCGCTCTCAAGACCTCAGCATTTTATCAGAATTATATATACGACACTATCCAGAAAGTTTCCAATACATAGTATCTGAAGCCTTATAGGACTATTCCAGTGCTTTAGTCTGTGCTGAAATACAACTACCTGGGCCTCAAAGAAGTGGAGCTTACCTTTCATCTTTGTTTTGTCGGATGCATCCCTCAATGATCTCCTTCACTTCAGGAATTGCTACTTTATCAAAGCTAGCTGGCTTGACTCCCTGAAACACACAGAAGTACCAGTGGGGATACAGCAACAAGGAAGCCCACTTATTAATTTGCAATGACGTTTAAAAATTGCAGAAACAACCTTCATATTAACAGACCCATATTCTGTATACACAGGGCCAAGTTCATATCCCTGGTGTGAACTACAAAGGTAAATCTGGCACAGGATGTCTTGTTCCTCAATCATTCATTACTGATCTTTCAAAAACAGATTCATCCTTTTTCTCTACCAGACATCCCCTATATAGTTTGAGGGCTTTAGCAGTTAGGCACTACTCAGCCATTTTAAACTTTAGAAGAAGAATTTGTTGGCTAGAGGGGCACATGTCATCTCAGAAGGGAGCATCTTCTGTGCAGCTCCAGTACACTAACCCACATGATTACCTGAACACACACAGCAAAGAGTTAGATTGCTTCCTAGAATTGTTCCAAATTACAGTTACGCAGAAAGATTTAGGCATAGATTCATCTTCAAGGAAAGAATTCAGCTCCATAAACAATCTGTCTGGATGTCTATGTAAATTGTTCAGTGTCTTAGACATAGACTGATTGGAGACTTCCCTATACCTCCGCCTCTGAGTCAAAAATAAATCTGATAAGGCAGGACAGTCTGACAGACAAATAGATGTTAGGATTACACAGGCAGCTCTAACTGGCAACACTTCACTGACTTTTAGCAACACAAAGGCATTCTCCTGAGAAAAAGAGTAAGCAAAATCATCTCTTACAGCACTTTTTCCATAAGGATCCTATGGAAGCCAGTGCAGATATATATGGGGCTAAATTTCCTTATTTACATGTGACCAACATCCCCACTGATTTTGGAGGGGGCTGTGCACACTAAGGAAAGCAGAATTGGGCCCACAGAACTTCACTTTACTCAGTCTTCATCTCAACTTAATATTAAAGATGGCAACACATTGAAAGAGGAAGCAGCCAATTCTGTTTATTCATAGTTTTAGTAATTTAAAGTCTCAGTTTGCAGCAAAGTAAACTATCAACTTAAATTCAGCTACCAGATCTGTTACTTACTTCAGGTATACATTTAGTGCAGTGATCGACACCGTATCAGCCTGCACCTCTGGTGGATCACAATGAAACCAAGCACAGAGCCAGTCCTGAAGTAGAAGTCAAGGAACAGGGCTATATGAAGTATTTTAGACCTTCATGGTTTGTGTCCTGAGCACCTAGAGACATTCTCCCTGTATGATACACCAGCTAGGGCAAGGGTTCTCAACCTGGTGGTTACAAACATACCACTCTGCCCTTCCCAGATTGCATAATGGGAGGAAGGTCATAGTTCAGTGGCTCTCAACCTTTTCCCTAAGAAACTCAGGCTAACAGTCCCTCATTTAAATGGAAGGGGGCTAACATAGTATTTTCAGTAGATTCCTAGACTAAATTTCCTTCTCTATTGGTCTGAGGGTAGTTTGTGGACCTTCCAGGCATGCTGAACAGCTTATTTTCTCTCCCAGACTCTTCCAAGGGAGGGAGAGGTGGGTTCCAACAGGGATGGATGAGTGAAGGGGAAGCACTGGAGTCCAGATTTCTAATGCCTTCTATTGTTATTAGCTGTAGTTTTAGTATGCATTGTTCATGCACCTAGACAAATGGAGAGGTGTATTTAATAACCAAAAATTAAGTATGCTGGATGTATTTCACACAACAAATCCAAATATCTGGTTGATTCTATTCTGGAGGACCTGTTTCCTTGCTCTAAACTTTGCTCTAGCTTACAGATCCCTGAAGTTAAGATTCATAAAATTGAAGAATATAGTGTGACAAAAGTAAGCCCCGGAGCAGGGCCTCTCAGTGAACATTAAGAATGCTTTTTAAAAGCTTTTTTGAAAATGAGAACTTTATCAGAGGCCAATGGCTCAGCTGATAAGACACCAGACCAGAGCTTATAAAAGTAAACTTGATACAGCAACATGGGCACTCAATCTCCCAGTTTTCCAGCAAGACATTAGCAAGCATTGTACTGCATTGCAATAGATCTTAAAATTATCTTCATCTTTAACTTTCTCCCCAAATTCCTGTGGGGTTTTTTTTGGTCTCTAATCATTTTACTGCTTAAAGTACTAACAATTAGCAAAGCTAAATTCTTTAAATATGATCACTTTCCAAGCTTAAATTGAGAGCAGGTATTCAGACTTCTAAGGTGGTTACTTTGGCTACATGATCCATTGTGTAATTTATACCCCAGGTATTTCGAGCACAGGGGGCTCCTCAGGTTATGTCTACACTGCAACTAGTAGTGTGCCTCCCAGCCCAGATAGATGGACACGCGACAATAGCTGTCGGACGCTGTGGCACAGGTTAGTCACTCGAGTACAGACTCGCGGGGGGGGGCGGAAAGAGTGTCAGGCAGATTTATACTGTGGCAGCTAGCCTGTTCCACCACGCATGCCACAACAGATACTGCTATTTTTAGCACACTAGCTCCAACAAAGCTAGTGTGCCTCTGTCTACCCGGGCTGGGGGACACACTCCCAGCTGCATCACATATATACCCTAAATAACTAGAGTCCTGAAAGTAGCAACAGCCTGCATATACTCCAATTTACATCACTGACAGCAGCAACAGACGCAAGATGTCAGTTAAGGATCTTTGGGAAGATCTCATTTCAGAAAAGCAAAGAAATAAAATATAAAAATGGCTGGCACAGCTGGACATAAGCTTAAGGAAATAAATGAGAAAGTTTCCTGTTTATGGTACTTTATTCTATGTTCCATCCTTGCAACTGCATCAGATCTTATAAGTGATGAGGAAGTTAATAAGGGGGTAACTACGAACCTTACCAAGTTAATGACTGAAAAATTCTCTTGGATATTTAAAGTTCAGATATTTCAAGTACCTTTACTATTACCCACTGCCTGAGGCTGTAATCAGTCAGGAAGCCACTTCTCAACCAGAAAGGCCTGGCTGCACACATAATTTCTAAGCATACTGTAACGAGGGAGAAAATGAGGAAAGAGGTCCTGTGCTTCAAGTGACCTTGGTGTGTCCTGTGTGCAACCATACACTCTTTCAACAGGCCCTGGAAGGCTGAAGATACTCAAGGGCATACTTTCAGTTTCTTGGCTCAAGCAGTTCAGATTAACTAGTTGAGGGTATGCATGTGTCATGTATTTAGAAGCACAGTTCCCACATCTTCCCCTTCTCCAAGCTCATTAGGAAGAATCAGGAGTGAGGACAAGCCAATGGATTTTTTAGAAACTGTGGGTTCCCACTCCTAAGTGGCGATGCTCAGTTACAACAGCACTGAATACCTGCCACTACTTTTGTGGTTGACCTGTGTTTGTTACAAAGAATAATGGGCTCTTAAAAATGGCAGATTCAAGGAACTGACATATTTGTTACAGATACCTGTTCTAGACCTGTTTAATACACAAAATTCATCTTTTGGGTGGACATCAGAGCATTTAAATACTTCCTTGCATTGCTAATGTGACTATCAACATGATACCTAGGCACTATCTATAATAGTCAGGTCTTTAGCTATTAATATATATAATAGACCAAGCTGTAATATAGAAGCTATCGAGATTAGCTCAGAAATCAACACAAGATCCAGCTGATGTATAATTAGAAGGGCTTTGATGAGACAGAGTGTGTGGATATTTTAACTGGACAAAAATGAAGTCCAATACTCTTTTTTACAATCTGCATCCACATTTACAACAAAAGCAAGATCACTAGTTGAATATTTTATACATCATTCAGAGTAAGTTTGTGAATTTATCAAGTCAAACAGAAAGGGTGCTCTAAAATCCAACAGCAGTCTCTAATGTTCCTTGAACAAATCAAAACAAGCTAACACAGGTAACTCTGAACAAACTCCAGAACATTCTTTCAAAATAGTTCTGAATGCCAGGAAGAGAAACAACTGTGTTGTATTTTGCATGATCCGTATCACGTTGTTCAGATCCAGATTACATCCAGAAAATTGTAGCAATGAATACTTAATTATCTTCTCTTACCAATTCAGAAGTGTCACTTGTATGTGTTCTTATGGAGCAAATAGTCAATGCTAAATGATTCTAACACCAAATTAAGTTAAAAGTAGCACAAACAGGATAGATAAAAATGACATATTATGAATTAGGATGGTTTTGTTTGGATTTTGAATAATATTTAACTCACTTAGCACTATTTTGTTACTTGCAACTGAAGCACCAAACAAAAAAAAAAAAGTTACCTGTGCAAGACCATTAGCTATCTAAAGAAATGTTTTTAATAAGATATTCCAGAAGATCAGTTTTAAAAGTTCATAGGAGCTCCAACCTTCACTCACCTTCAGTTTCTATACAGCAACAGTCTGTATGACAGTATGAGAGTTTTGTTATAATTATTCAGAAGAGAACAAGTCACCTCTCTATGCCAGGCACAAACAAAGTAAGATGAGGAACTGACTCAGTTTTCATTATTCCATTATATTTGCTGTTCCCAGAACTCACCCCCACATAAGACATTTAAGTTTTTCCTAAATACAAAATCAGGTCTCCCACTAACTTAAACCAAAGCAGTTTATGTTAAGTCAGACCAGTCCAGCAGACTTGTTCATGAAAGGCTCCTGCTACAATTGCCTTACTTGAGCTACATGTGCCTATCCAATACAGTAGAAATTCCTACCCACCTCTTTAGCACCGTCCTTGTGAGAGCAGCAACAACAGTGGGAATTAATTATGACAAACACCGGGCAAATCTCTCTCTTTGTAAAATCCATCAGGAGAGAGAGAGACAGACACCAAAAATGGGATGAAAGATAAAAAAATATTCCAATATGAGGGTCTGTTAGGTATAGACTTAACGCACGGCAGAAGGAAAGCAGACGTCAAAATTAAAGGGGAGCATGGTTTCTTGTTTCAAGCCACTTGTGCTTCCTTTAGTCCTGTACATGAATTTGCAGATATCAGAGCTCTGTTCTGATGGCTGCTTGCTCCATTCCAGACCCCAGAACAGAAACACTAAATGCTAAACAGCAGGTAAGCTTACTCAAGTGCTCGTTCTCCACCACCCCTCTCCTAATAGCAAAGGCATTACAGAGGCAGGCAGAGTGGGGATCTTTGCTTGCTTTATGCCCCACCTCCAGCCTAGATGGTCTGCTCATTCTCTGCCCATGTTTGCTGCAATAATTAACATTGCCTGTAAACTAGAACCACAATGTTTGGCTTAACTCCCACCCTCGCAAATTAGATACTATTGGACTGAAAGGAATGGGTCAATGTCCAGTACAACAACCTGACCAAAGTTTGTTGGCACTATTTAATATATTAAGAAAGCAACAGGCACTGAGCTGTGATACAGGACATATTTCTGCCTACCAAGTCAATCCAATTACAGCATAGTGCCAACACCTACTTCAACAGCAGAGTCCTTTTTCTCAACATTTAAAGAATATTTCCTTAATGATTAAAGCACCTTACACATTCTGCACCCTTTCTGGCCAGCACTAACAGTCTACCACAGGCACAGGTAATGTATATTACAGCTGCAATCATTCTTAAGGTGACTCCCATACTTAGCACATTTTATTCCCTTGCCTATACTTCTTAAATTCCAGCCCCCAGCCTCACATATCCTGTACTAGATTACATAACTTAAAGTATTTTAAAATTCTCAGAGTATCATTCATCTATGCAACTCTAGTAATTTAAGAACTTGGGAGAGCCTACACAACAGATGTTAGACAAAAAAAGTACCGAGACCATACCAAGATGAACAAGGCTTGTACAAATTCCCTCAGTTACTACAAGTGCTGTGAATGTCTTGTTCACAACTACAGAGCCATTATTTTAAGGTGAAATTAAAAGCAACCTTTCCTCTCCACCTACTCCTCCCTCCCCCACCAAATTAAGGTCTGATCTGAGCAAATAAATCCCAGCCAATCAACGAGGACATACTGCACATCAATTAAAAGGTTATCTTAAATCTCTGAATATGACCTCACCCCAAAAATCTTCTTGGTACTTCCAGGTTCACTGAAGATACCATAAATGCATTCTATTCTATATAGTATTTTATACTGTGCTTATCATTATAGTATCTGAGCACATTCCAATAGCACATTAAGCACATCCAAATTCTATGTTACAATGAGACATTCGGTATTTGATAGCACATTCTAGGACACCTTCATTGAAGATCTCCTTTTTACTGGCAATCACTGATGAGAAAATTGTTAAAAGGTCATCTGAAATACATTGCTGTGCTGACTGCTCCTCATAGCATTGTTAGTCAGACATTTTGCACACAAGTATCAGCTCCCAGTTTTGCTTAATGCTTTTGCCATTATGATCCATACTACAGCGGGGAGTTTAGTAACTCATTGGCAAGTATGACATGCTAAGGTACTTTCCCCTGCAGTGCTCTTCAGTGAGCACAAATGCCTGTTTTTTGCAGTCAGGACTAAAATTGATTTCATGGGAATAGAATTTATTTTATTCCTTGTTCCATTTCATTCTCCTCTATGGAATTCGGTCTGCATTTTTCTGGCACACTATGCAAGCTGCACTGTGCACTTTAGTATTCCAACTTTTCAACCCCCTACCGAAACACTACGTGTTTGCTTTATTCCTTTCAAAAAGTAGTTTAAGTACACAGCCCAAAAGGAATTTTACAGTAACTGCTTTAATCTCTTCTCCTCAAACATAATGTTCAGACTTATGCAGTCCAGAGGCTAATAGAATCAGTGACAAAGTCAAATTACACAAACAAAGTAATTAAAATCTCCATTATTTTTTGCTAGGCTGTTAAGTTGCTGGTTTGATCCAGATATGGGCTGCTACAAACCATTAGTTTAAGGAATTCAAACACAGCCAATGATTCCAGTGGAAAACAAGTCTCCAATTCGTCCCCCAAAGTGCCACAGGCAAAACTATGCAAGGCAATTAAATTAGTTTACCCCATGATACTCTAATATACCAACACCTGCTATTAGTTATTTCTCCAACCCAGGGAGCCTATAAGCTTAACCATTTCTTCCTTTCACCACTGCCTCCAGTTTACCCCTAAGCAAATAGAATTCATCAAACTCAGAAGGCTCTTTCCAGAAGCTGCCCTTCCAGCTCTGCTTTTTCGTTGTGCACAACTGAAGAGTTCTGAAAACTACCATCTACATCTGGAAATTCATCTCCCAGTACAATTTTAATCTTGATCCTTGAACTGATCCAATCACATCCTACATTCCCCTTTACTGACTTGGAAAAGGGGCATTTTAGCTATTTATTCAGTCAAAAGACAAGTGACCTGTAGAAGCTGGAGTTTAGATCTGTACTAAAATAATTAGTTACAGTATTTTTGATTTAGTGACTAAATTAAAGCCCGTTTAAGAAAGCTGCTTCATTGACTACATTATTTCAATAGCAACAATTCAAAATGTGTATCTAAAACAGTAAAGCCAGCACTATGAGATACTGAGGGCTCTACTTTCTACCACAATATACAATTTTCCAAGTTACTTCAAACCCTGGATTAAAAAAAAATTAAATTCCTTCTTGCCAAGAGCAAGCCAAAACACATCCTAATGCAGATTTGCAAATTAATTTGACTGTTCACAGAATGTACTTAAATGAAAAAGTGTACTTCCTCGGCCAAAGACATTGTCTTCCATAAATTCACAATTTACAAAAAAAAAAGTTCAGTCTCCACCTCACTGCTTCTGAAAGCTTTCCCCACATAGCCTTGTCAAAGTACTTGGGTCCTACATTACCCCAACTGCTATTTAAAGTACAAAACCCCCAGACATCTCGGCCAATGCACCTTAATCCTGATCTACAGCACCCTTTGCTATGCCATGTCTACACTTCTCAGCATGAACTGTCATCCATGCTGAGTTGTATTATTTGGCAATAGGCATAAATGGATTGGGTGCCGAACTTGTTTGTGACCAAGGGCAGAACAATGCATTAACAATGCATCCTTACAGGTCCACATTAAATAGCTATCTTAACTTCATATTTTGACAAATTGTTACTTATGCAGATTTACCTGATTTTGTTTCTTTATAAATACAGCTATCTACAGTACACACTGCGTACTCTGGGTACTTATCCCAAAACTAAAAATCACAGATTTGAACTCAGACCTAGAACACAAGGACATCTGGAGCCCAATGATATGCTTTCTTCAATCTATTCCAGAGACTGCTGCAGTGCATAGTAGTTGAAGTTTCTTCACGCATTTTTTGGCTACCCAATGTAGAACAAGTTGCAGTAGTCCAGCATGGAGGTCATGAATGCATGTTATCAAGCTTCCCATAAGACAAACAGATAGTCTCTTCTCACTAGCAGGCAATGAAGATGGTGTGCTTTAGTGATTGCTGTTATTTGACTCTCCAGAGTCAGTGATGAGCCCTGTATGAGCTACGCTGAATACTATTCTACATGTTACAGGGCAAGTGCCCTTCATTGCAGACAAGGTAGTGGCGTTTATAAGCACATCAAAACAGTTACTTATTAGCGTGACTTCAGTCTTTCTGGGATTTAATTCAGAACTGACACTTCAATTCCCCCACTACCCACACTGTAGGCCAGATTTAAAAAAAACAAACAAAAAAACAACAACAAACAAACAAACAAACAAAAACACCACCACCACCAGCAGAACTGAATCTCCTCAACATATGGCTGGCATCTCTAGCCTTATATCATACCCCTGTAAAATTGGGGCAATATAAATGAGAATAGACCTGGTGATAGGAATGAGCCCTGAAAGAGACTCCATATGCCAATGCTTTGGGGGAGAAGCAGCAACAGCAACAAATCATAAATGAATTTTACAGCTATTACTTAAAAAAAAAAAAAAAAAAAAAAAGGTGACCACAGCTGTCAGACTCAGCATTTATTTACCTCTTAACACTTCCTATAAGCTTTTACAATGATTACCAATACAAATACATTTCAAATGCTGTAGAGTATGACAGATAGTTTCAGCAAGCAGAAACACATACATACCTAGAGACTAGCTTACCTCTTCCCTCAAAAAATATGTAAGATCAACCTTCCTCCATCATCATCCATCAGACATCACAGCATGTCTTATCATTGACTCTTCAGAAGACCTCTTCCATGTCACTGGAAAGCCCCAAACCCTCCTTCCCTATGGCAAAGGCCTCAAGAAACAACCATCTGGATGAATTTTTCTTCTCTGGAAGCTTCTACAAAGTGATATGTTAATGTACTCCCCCCCCCCCTTTCTTTTCCCCCTTTTATTTGCTGGGTCAACCAATAATTAACAGACAGGATCAATAGCATAGTAAGTAATAAATAGTCTCATCATAATCATCTTGTGTGATGGCTATGTACATTCATCTATAGTGATTCTCCTTTTACTAAAGTTTAAAAAATATTGTGGGGGATAAAAATCTCAATATTGATAAAAAAGTTGTTAAGTATAATTATAATTTTGGTTATTACAAAATTGCATTTGTCTTGATTGAATTTTAAGAAATCTCTAGGATTTCAGTTTTCCGTCAGCATGACAGACTTCCACGGTATCAACAACACATCCCCACAATCCATAAAACCTGTTTACATAGACTCTGAAATACAGTTTTTATAACTTCTATTTTGCTTTATTTTCTGTGTTATTTTATTTCATGATATGTTTTGAGAGAAGGTTTTAATTGCAAGTTATGAATGTACTGCAAATAGCAGATCTTAAGTCCCAGGACCATTTTAGTCAGAAAGGCTAGCAGACCAAGCAAGATTGTGGGTATGTCTACACTGTAATTCCCAGGTGCAGTTGCAGCTCAGACAGACATACCTGTGCTCACATGGCTAAAAACGGTGATGTAAATGTTGTAGCATGGGCTTCAGCAACCCAAGCAGGTCCCCAGGGTCCACAGCATGCTTGCAGAACCACCACATCCGTACTGCTATTGTAGCCATACTAACAGGTAAAGCTAGTGCAAGTATTTTACCTAAGCTGCAATCAATCACCCCTTGAATTGCAGTATAGCTATAACCTGTCTGATCAAGGACCAAATCCCTTTAGTACGAGATAAAACTCATCTCTATACCAGATTTGTGTCTCAAATAACATATCTTGTAGGAAAGTTTGGGGATAGATTGAGTTATCAACAGCCATAGAATCAGGCCTTTTCACATACCCTTTCCTTTTACAAAAGGAATTCTAGAAGGTTTTTATCCTTGAAACTTTAAGTAAAACATTGATAGCTGTAAATGTTTTGTAGAAAACCTCTGTAACCTCTCAATTCAGGTTTCCCCTTCAAGGTGAAAACCTTGCAATTCCTTAAATACTTAGGAGGGCATGAATTTCTTTCTAGATGTGTATTTTCAAAATGTTATTTATAAACGTAACCATGTAATAACAGTTTCTGTACAAATGGTAAGATTTTTATATACTAATAGAGAATCAGTGACCTTTCTACAATTGTTTATTAATAACAGAAGCCATTTGAGTACAGAATATTTATATTAATTGAATAAATTAGTTATTTTGCAATGCTTAAGCAACTTCCTTACCAAACTTAGAAAGACAAGAATTGCCTCTTCCAAGCCTGTTCAGAGAATGCCTACTGACATGACTATTTAAAATTAATGATTAAACTTAATTAATTCTTAAAGAGAAAGACTATTTTGGGAGACTAAAACCTTATATAGAACATAAGTGTGTTTGGATCCATATGAAGCAGAATTTCAACTTCTGTTGAACCCTGATGGAACACAAAGGCTCTCGGATCAGCAGCATAGTCTGCTCCCATCCCTCAACTATACAGTTCTCCTCACAGATAGTTTTATTGATCTCTGCAGTTAGTTGCTTGCTTGCAACCAGAACAAAAAGGAGTACAGGACAGCATCAAGAAGCAACAACCTTCCAGTTCAGAATGGTTTCGTCAGCATCCTGGAGAAGATGAAATTTGTAAAAGCATTGCCAAGGGATTAGATTTAAAATGTTTGTAATGATTTTAATGGGATGTTGAAATGCTATTGTAATGTAAGATATTAACAGGAGAAACTGTTACTCACCAGATGGTTTATGTATCCCTGATTAGGGGACAAACTGGCCTTAGTAAATAGAGAAAAGTAGTGGGATTTAATTTAGATAAGTTTCTTAATATTCATTTGTTTCCCTGTTTCAAGACATCTCCCTGATAGCTTCTTTCATGTAACTGAATTTAAATAATTTCTTTAGTTTCATAGGACCTAATTAAGGACTACTTACCATTGCCTATTTATAAAATGGTTTAGTCTATCCACGCTATACCAAACAGGATTTACCAACCCTCCTTCGCCCCTCTATGCATGGTTTTAGTTATCTATGATACACTGAGGCCATGTCTACACTATAAGGACCAAAGCAGCATACCTACGGCACCACAGCTATGCTCAAATAACTCGTAGCAAAGACACAGGCTACAGTGATGGAAGGGATTTCTCACATCGTTCTAGGGACACCACCTCCCTGAGTAACGGGGGCTAGGTCAACAAGAATTCTTCCATTGACCTAGCTGCAGCTACACTAGGGGTTAGGTCACTATAGCTACAGAATTCAGGGGTGTAGGTTTTTCACATCCCTGAGCGGCACAGCTATCTCAGCCTAAATTTTAAGTGTAGAGCACTTAATCCTTAAAACAGGATTAACTACCAATTTGGGGAAAAATATACTTTGGTCTTAACTAACCAAAAGAAGACTGAGCCAACTAGAAATGGTCCCACTTTCAAAGGTATAATCTCTATTAAGAGCTCACCAGACACCCAGCAGGGACTGCAACTGAAGTACGGTAATTATTATTGCTTGTCCGTTTTGTTTTTCTCTCTTTTCCTTTATTAAAACAGTCAGATTGTTTTAATTGTTTTGCTTGTTTTTAAACTGTACGGTCTCCTAAAGAATGGCAAACAGTGGGAAACACTTCCCTGAATTGGTATTAAGAGAGGCAACTATTAACATCTGGCCTACCATTTCCTGTTTCTCTCAACTATAAATTTTACTAATTCAGGGGATAAGATTACTTGGTGCTCAAAAACCTGAAAATACCCATTCTACCCCACAATATGAACAATCTCTTAAAAATTGAATGGTCTATACTTGATGTTTACTTACAGTAAAGCCATAGAAGATATATGAAACCAAAAGACTGGCAACATCAGATTTTTCAAGTCCAAGGATATCACTCTTAGGATAAAACAGACATTTGCTGTGTGAATTACACTGTCTGGTTTGATCTCAACTGCTTTAAGGAGTTCCTTTAGAAAAATATTAATCTAATCTGGAAGTTATTGGAGATATGATTTTGCAGTGCTCATCAATAAAGGCTGTTACCAAGATTTATGAGAACCACATTCATTATTTGTATTGGCATTAGGACATTATGTAAATTACAAATTGAAGTTATGCCTCGAAACTTCCATATGGCTGAATATTTAGCATTATGAATTAAACAGAAAACTGTGTGGCTTGGTGGGAGTAATTAATTATGTTACAGAAGCACAACAAGAACTTACAGGAGGAGCTGTTCGGGGCTTTTTTGTATTTTAAAGTTTTGCTTTAAAATGCACAAATTCTTTATAATTCAGATCCTTTAGAAATCAGCTTATTTGTTGAAGTAATCAGGAGCTGAATTCCCTAAACCTAACCAAAAAGACATTTCAGCTAAATGAAACAGACCAATCTCAGCATCTCCTGTAACTGCAGCCTACAAGACAACACAGTCGTTGACTAGTGTATAATGTGATGAAAACCAGTCCCAAAATAGGGCATTGCAACATCAACATTAAAGACTGGAGGCAGGAAACAGCATACACTGTCTCACTACCTTGCTCTCAAATACATACTCCACTGTGAGGTTCAATATCAAAATACTTCTAAACAAGGCCCTTCATGGTAACAGAGTACTAAGGGACAAGTTCTTTCACTGCAACAGAAATGACTAGAGTTTGGAAAGCTGGACTAGTGTTTGACTTTCCAGTGTTCAGTCTTACAGGGATACCAAAGATAAAATGGACCAGTTTAACAATCTGTTGTGTTTTCAGCTTTTAACCTTCCATATGGCACACAAAAAAAAAAAAAAAAAAGGAATAAATGCCTCTGCTTTTGGATTTGGGACACATGATTGTGCAGACCCTGAGCTGATCACAAGTGAGCCAGTCGTAGGGATTCTAATAAGTTATAAAACTTTTCCAAAGGAAAAGAAAGTACACACACTAGTTTCAGTACCATACATTTAGAGTCACTGCATTAAGACACTTTTAGAAGCAAGCCTTCCTGGATTCTTTTCAGTCAGTATAGCATTCCTAAACATTCTGGAAACTGAGTTATCTGGTTACATACTCTGCTCTGCTACAACCATGACAGAAAAAGCATATTCTAGAACTAGTTTTAAAAAAAAGTGAAGTTATAGAGTATAATTTATTGCAAACAGGGTCTTCAGTAAAGCCACAGGAATGGATGAGGTGGATTTACAGCTGAATGAAATCAGCCCAGTCTAACAGCCATTTAAAGTTTCTATCAAAGATAGTCTCCTAGAAAATCCATTACATTAGTAATACTCTTGGCAGCTTTTAGTAGGTATATTCAAAGGTATATATTTTCAGACCTTTTTAAGATAAGATCCTACAGGATTCCTATGCTGCATTGTAAACATCACTCAAAGTGATTCACCCATTTCCTTATGGGATTGAGGAACATCTGATATCACTATTGGTCCTCACTTTCAGGAATATGCTCAAAAAACAGCTGAAGAGGAATTTCCTTCTTATTAAAAGCCACAAATTAACACTGCCTTTGTTAGAGAACCTCTGGAAGCTACCAGCAGAGGTAGAAGCAAAAACAGTAATTGTATGATTTTGCTGAGGACAGAAAGGGTTAAGCTTAGATAGTTGAATCCTGTAGTGATTTCATGCAAGACCAGAGTTGCAATCTACAAGAGTTGAAAACTACCTACCCAGATTAAAACATCCTTTTAAGGCACTCATTTGGAAAACCCCCTACTAAAGCAGGCATTTCAATAACTTTTACAATTTGGATCCTGGACACAGAAAAAAGGCCAAATCTAATTTTCAAAGATACAGACTTGTCCACATAAAGTTGCCATTTTTAATTTCTAGAGATAATTCTCCAACTAAACAGAGGGAAATATGATGAAAAGGTTGCCTGAGTATTCTGGTGAATTTTAGTTTGTATCTTGTTCCAGGGCCTCCAAAGATTTGAGGTGTGGGTGTTTATTGAAAGCTATTCTCTTCGTACATGCAATTGTATTCATGGAATGAGGCACGAACAACTACTACTTCTGAGGGATTTCTGCACTAAAAATTAAAAATTCTGCACACAATATTTGAAAATTCTGCAAAATTCTGCATATTTTGTCAAAACACCACAATATTAATCATGCCAGTTACAATTATTTTGGTAATTTATTTCAAAATATCTGTCAGTAAGTATGTCTAGTAATTTTTTTTTTTTTTTTTACAAAGATTCCTTACAAGGCATATTAATACAGAACTTTGTGTAATTCATTTAAATTACAATACAGAACTGTGTTTCCTGCACCTGTCAGAAGCAGTGCTAAGGCTTGGGGGAGTCAGGCGTAACAGAAGAGCTGAGGGAGAGGGAAGGAGCCTAGGAGTGAACCAGGATGGTGTGGGTGGGAGGTCTTTCTTGGGAGGTGGGGGTATTATTAGGGTGTTGGGAAGCCTCCCCCATGCAGAACCTGACTGACCTCAAGCCTCTCCCATTCAGTCAGGCACGTCTGCCCCTATCCCTGCACCCCTCATCCCCATGAGTCTCTGCCGCCCCCCGCCCCCCCACTCACCAGGCTCAATGCTGTTAACTCACTGAGCCCATGCTCCAGTCTGCGCCCCCCCCACTAGCCATTCTGAACCCCAGTCTGTGACACCCCCCCCCAGCAGCTCTGTGTGCCCCACGCTGTCCTAACCTGGCTCTGCAGGCAGGATGCTGTGATGAACTCTACTCCTAGGGGAATTCTGCAGCATTGGGCATAGAATTTTGTATTTTCCTGCATGAAATATATTTTGCCTAAGAGGTGCTGCAGTTCCGCCTTTTGCCCACCAGAGGCCGCTGTGGCGCCAGAACATCCAGCTTCATTCATGCCTGCTGTTCTGACGCCACAGCAGCCTCTGGTGGGCAAAAAGCTGAACTGCAGCACTTAGGCAAAATGTATTTTATGTTGGAAAATACAAAGTAGTCCAAGACCGATTAATTCCTCACGTCTGCAGATGTGCACAATTCCCCCAGAAGTAAACTACATTAAGTCTGTGGCCCAACTTCAGCATTTTAGGATTATGGTACTAAACTGAGAAGTGACTTTTTTAAAAAAGCACTTTAAACAGCCAATCTGCTCTTTTTGACTATTCAGTCTGGTGATTTTAATAACAATTTCATTACTTATTTCAATTAGCACTGCAAAGCCAGCAGCTAAGCAAGAGCCAAGCTGCCTTTTCTTCTGGCTCACACCACTGGAAGTGTTATCTTCCAACTGCAGGGCCAAATACTGTCCTCACACCTGTGCAGCCACAGTGAAGACAACAGAACTGCACAGGTGTGAGCAGGATCTGAAGATAGCAGGGCTGCACAGCTTATGACCAAAATTTTCTGAACATGGGTGCCTAAAATTAGCCTCCTACCTCAAAGCGACCAGATTTTCCAAAGGTGTTGGACACCCGCAACTCCCATTAAGTGCAAAGAAACCTGGATTACTCAGCACTCTGAAAATCAGGCCACTTCTGTAAAGTTCCTTTAATATAGGTTTAGAAATCTTGCTTTAGGCACTTGTATTAATAAATTTTAGCCCAAGCTTTTAATAATTCAATAGTCTCCATAGGACTATGTAGCACAATACAAAGCCCCTTCTTGTTTTGCTTTCCCTCATGTAGGTCATATCCAATCTCCAAATTTATGCTCTTTTGTACAGGGAAGCACCTTATCTGGTATATGAGGTTTTTAGCACAACTTTGGCTGCTGTAAAGTAATTTTTGGTAGTATTGCACAGGTGTAACTTAGGGCAAAATTGGTCCACACAATCTAGTAGTTGTGGTACGTGAGCCAGAAAGAGCTCAAGTTGAATCTTTGACATCTGGCTGACTTTGCAGGCCGGGCACTAAGACAAGACATTTTGACTTGTAACCTGGACACACTGGATTGGAGTCATTAACACAGATCTTTATAAGACTGCTTTTAGAGTTGCTTTTCAGAAAAGAATCAACTTAAAGAAGTGGCTGGTGGGCCCTTTTCCTCCCATCACATCTTCAGGGAGTAGCTTTCCCTCTGTTGTGTGAATGACATAGGGCTTTCTCACTTCTCCCGCTATACATAGATTCTCCCCCATTTACCCATTCATTTCAATATGGATAGTGGTACCAATAGCAGATTTTTGAGGGGGAAGGGAGTTAGCTACAGGCCATCCTACTTGTTTTGAATAGTCCCAGGAATGCTGAATCCTGCTCCCTTCTCCCCATCTCAGCCACTTCACTGATGGGAAGCTTGCTGGGCAACAGAACAGGTCTACTTGAGCATTTGTAAAGGCACAGATCTTGATTGGGCCATGGGGCACCATCACAACAAAAAAATGAAGGGGTCTAGTAACAGTAAAACAAAGAGGAAGGCAATGTAACCATGAACAGCCTATCTGCTTTACCGAGTACCTTATAATTTAATGGTAGGCCTAGGAAGTCAATTTTACTCTCCACTCACAGAGCTACTCAAAACCACCACCACTCAGGACTGGATTTGAAAACCCTGAACAGTCAACAGAATCTGTCAAGTTAAATAGCCTTAAAAACTGCTTAAACCATTTGTTTGCCTGGCCACTTACACCATCCACAGCTATTTTGAAGAAGCGTTTTACAACCAGGCTTAACACTTTGGACTGTCTAAAGTTAACGCAGCCAAACCTTGTTAGTCAAACTCATTTTAAACATGATTCACACTATCCATTTCACTACTAAGGTGTAGCACAGGGACAAGTCTTCATTTTCACTACCCAGAATTTACTTCACTAGTATGAGCCATATTTAGGGAATGCTCTTCTATCCAGAGAAAAATGGGCCTGTGTTAGAGGAACTAGGACATGAAGTTGAAACTGACAATACCAAACAAAGCCAAGGAGCTATGCTGCTTCCCACAGCCAGGGAGATGGCCCACTTTTCACTGCTGTCCCTCCTTTCATGGTCCTTCTCCACCCAGTTATAGCACCAAGGACCTATGACTCTACAAAAGAACAAAGCCCCTGATCTTCTATGCATACAGTACTCTTTCATTAGTGGATCCTAGAGCATGAACTCTCATGTCTGTAAACCAGATTTTATTTTATTTCAAGTTGGTGATGAACATTTCAACAGGCTGTCTATAAAATGTAATGAAGTCTTACACAATCAGCCCTTGGTCTCCCACATGGAATACTGAAGCCTTCCAAACTCTTAAGGCCACTTTAGAGATGAAAAACACTGCCTAACTTAATGAAACCTGGAGTACACAAAATGGACATGTGATGACAAATACCTAACACACTTAGCTGATGGCATATGAATTTTCAAGGTGAACAATACAATGCAGGAAGCTCAAGGACAGAGTGTCCTTTGACAGGTAACTGAATCCTCTAAGCAGCTGCAAGTTCTCTTTCACAAACACAAAGAATCTGCTTCCACTCTCTCAGTAATACTTGAAGTCTTTGCAAAAATCTGAACTCCAACAGAAGATATAGAAAGCTGGCATGCCTGCAATTCTAGCTAAAGGAGTCCTGTTCCCTTCTGAAGTAGCATGTGGGTTACTCTACTTGTTGCACTGAACCAAGTTGCACAAATTAAAATGTATTGGGAGGTGAGTGAGACAGCAAAGTCCATTTTTACTTACAAGTTATTTTTCCTGATCTTTCTACTTCTGTAAGGTTACTCCAGCTTCTGTACCGCTCTCATGTTTGTATTTGAAGGAAAAAATCAATGCACACGTCTTAAAAGGTGGCTAATTTTCCCATAATTTCTGTGCAACAGGATCACAAATTAGTGACTGAGGTAGTTCTGCTCCTGCTTTTTCCACCCTTACTGCCTATATAGCAAAATGCAACAACAGAAGTTAATTTTATCCAAGTCTCTCTTTCCATCTCTTATTTAAAGATATTAACTGAATTTTAGTTTGCATTAAGCTGACTTCCCTGACAATTTCTTGGGAAAGTACAAAAGCGCTAAGTGCCATCCAAGTTGCTTCACTCATCTCTCTCTACACCAAAGAATCTCAGTAATGACACACAGCATTCCTATTCCAGTTCCAGACCTTCCCAGACAGAAACTGGGAATGGTGTCAACTGTACAGAATTGTGTGAAAGTTGTAGGTCATGGAGGAGTGTCCACTAAAGATCAGGATGGGACCAAACTAATTTAACTTTTCAAAAAGTGCCCAAATGTAATGCATGCTAACACTGTTTTCTCCACCTCTCAACCAACCAGAGGGCATTCCGCCACAACATTGCAAAAAATTGAACCTAGGTCTTCACAGCAACAGCAGCTGGTGCACAGACCATGCCTTAGTGGGAACAGAATAATTCCTAGAGTTTCTTCAGAAGGATATACATGCACTTACCTAGATCTTGGAGGATAGCTCGTCTTCCTCAATTATTCAGCACTATTACCTATAGCACAATCTACTTTAAAGGAACTGTGACACTGCACCTTATATTCTTTACAGTGATAGTGATATAATAATGACATAACGTATTTTATGCAAGACGAGTCATCTGAGAGGTCATTGGAAAGATTACGATTTACTGAATAAGATTATCCTGTTTGTATGCATGTATCATTTTTGTATCTGACGTTATGAATATTGACTATGTATCTGTATTTCAAAATGTAGTTACAATGGGGTAATGCTCACTAGACAATATGTTTACAGTCCAGATAGTGGGTGGGGAAGGGTCTATTCAGGGCAATGAGCCATTAGGAAAAATAATTGGCCTTAGGAGAAGCTTATCTCCCACCTGGGGAGCCTTCCTGAGAAGGCTACAGACAGCCTCCAAGTAATAGCTACTATGACTCTACAAAGACATGTGATGTGACTGCATGTCTCTAGACTCCATCTTGGGATGTCAATGTTTTTCCACAGACTGGTCTGGGAACCAAGCTTTGAAACAAAGGGTTCCCGCCATATGCAAAAGCTATATAAGGCAGGGAGTGACATCTGGTGTTCTTCACTCCCCACACAAGAGGAGTCCTGGAAATACCGGAGGAAAAAAGACTGAACTGGGGAGATTTTTAGCCTGTGAATGAAACACCTGCGGATTCCAAGCTGTAAAGTAAGTGCAGCTTGCCCCAAAAGAATCTGCAGCCTGCTTGTATCATCTGAGGGTGAGAATCTGCTATTCACACTCAATCTATTTAGTATATTAAGTTTAATTTGCGATTTTTGTTTATTTGCTAGGTAATCTGCTTTGATCTGTTTATCACTTAAAATCTATGTTTTATAGTTAATAAACTTATTTTTGCTTTATCTAAACCAGTGGTTCTCAAACTTTTGTACTGGTGACCCCTTTCAAATAGCAAGCCTCTGAGTACCACCCCCCTTATAAATTAAAAACACTTTTATATATTTAATACCATTATAAATGCTGGATGCAAGCGGGGTTTGGGGTGGAGGCTGACAGCTCGCAACCCCCCATGTAATAGCCCCCAGTTTGAGAACCCCTGATCTAAGCTAGTGTGGGAATCATAACTCAAGGGCAAAAAGCTGTTGATATTCCTCTCCACATTGAGGGAGGGGATAAATTTTATGAGCTTATGCTGAACAGTCCCCTGTGCAGCACAAGACAGTATAATTTTGGGTTCATACTCTGGGGGGGGGGGGTTTGCCAGAGGAGTTGGGTGTAGCTTTCCCATGCAGGGGCTGGTCAGAAAGCCTGCTTGTAACTGCAGCTGGGTGTCCCCCTACCTGTATGTGTGCTGGTGAAAGTGCAGGCTGGAGGGCTCTGTAGCTTGTCACAGCAGTACAGTGCGAGTGGGAGCCCAGGCTAATGGGCCAGGAGCTCAGTGGTACCCCAGTTCCAGGTGGCACCTCGGGGGAGAACCAGTCATAGGAACTTTTGTATGTTCTCAGCCAGAAATTTTTAGGGCTTGGAAGAATAGTTTTGAGGGTGAAATGAATGTCACATTAACAACTAGCATTAGGCCCACAAGAGGCAGACATGTGTCCAGTTTGTTTTCCTCAAATATTATATGAAAAAAATGAGGAAAAAAGAGCAAATAAGGTTAGTAGTAGTTCAGTGATATTCTGGCATGACATCTTGACTATCTGAAACTTCCACAGAGACCATCCCTGTCAGAAATCGGTTCAGTTAAATCAATTTTGCATATAGCATAGGGGATAAATGAGTGGCAAGCAGAGGCCCCTAAATAGCGATTGAGAGCTATTTAGAGAGACATGGAGATTTAGCTCCAGGGATGCCACATCTGGGAGGCAAAAAAAACCCTAAAACAAAACAGGAGAAACACATTGCTGAAATAAGTTCTTGTTTAAAGGTCATAAAGGGTCTAACCAGGTCTGAGACATTTCAACATGCGAAACACTTTCATTACCTGATAACTGGGGGTCTGGAAAACCAGGAGATCTTTAAAAATTAAAAGTAGCCACTAGTTCAGGAGTCTGGCATAGAAGAACTACTGAGAGGGCTGCCACGCAAGCAGAGCATTTGTTTTCTTCTTTGCATTCTAAGATACTCCTTTAGGAATGAGATCTAACTAAACTAAAAAGGACGACACGACTCTTAGGTATTGGGTGAGCATTAGCAGGTCTGCCTACCAATTCCACCTTCACTAGGTAATTAGATTTAAAGAAATCCCATGTCAAGCAGTTTTCTTCGGGTATGTCTACACTGGAGCTGGGGGTATAATTTTCATCTTAGGTAAACATACCCATGCTAGCTCGATCGCAGCTAGCAAAAATAGAAGCCTCAAACTCCAGCGTAGATATACCCTTAGACCATTAATACAAGTGACAGAGGAGGAATGTGACTCCCAATGGAAATTCCAAGAATAGTAAATTCATCCCAGGTCAGTGCTGCAGTGTCTAGGACTGCAGGGTTTGGGTATCCACTGATAAGAGTACTTGGTGGTTCGGTCTACAAGAGGAATTCCCCATTTTGGGGGATGTGCTGCAGTTCTTGCTTTGGTAACCACTCTTGGAAATGTCTTAGATGAACGTAAGCGGTCTGCTGCACACAGTGTCAAAAAATACATAGGGCCTTACTGACAATTGCCTTCACCCAAGAGAACAAAGAGGTCAGGACTCCCTTAGCAAGACAGTACAAAAAAGCAATCCAGGTGGTTCATAACTACAGCTACAATGTTGCATTTAAACACATACCTTCCCTATATTAGCCAGTACACTTTGAGGGTGTATGTGCAGCCATCTCCCTTAGGAAGCAAGTCATCCTGCATTGAGCAGGTCATCCAGGAGACGATCTCACCCACAGGCTCACATCCAAGGCAATGTGTATTCTGGCTGAGACTAAGGGAATGCAATAAAGGTACTTTTTCCCCCTCCCCAATTTGCTACAAGACCAAGTAAATCAAACAACTCCGGTATCTCCTGCATTGCTAGATTGGCACAGTCTTGTGAGAGTGTCCAAATAAATCAATCCTTCAAGTAAAGACACAAAACCCTCTTGGAGGGTGGGGTGAGAGGTTACTGCTACATAACATTAACTAGCAGTTGCAAGCCAGATGACAGGCCAAATGGAAAAAAAGACAAATTGGAAGCGACCTCATAAATCTTAGGTACTTCAGGTGGGAAGGAGCAACTGGGATATCATCTAATCAAAAAGATTCTGCACATTATTTCTTCAGCATTTCCTAGTCAATTTTGTCTTCCCTCTATCTGCCCATTAGATTGTGAGGCATTAGGAGCATGGACTGTATTGGTGTTTCATCCAAAGCTAAGCACTTCATTCACAAATCCTCACCCCATCTCTAAAGCTATACCACAAAATTAACAAGAAAACATACGGAAACTCGTTGGGTTCCCACCAGTAGATGAAGGAAATCATCAGTTGGCAAACCAACCAACAAGATTCTCTACTTCCAATTGGAAGTTTTTTTCAAACTCAAAAAATTTTCTTGACTGATTTTCAAAAATGCTTCAAGACAGACCAGTTATAGATGCCAGAAATTCCAATTCTGAGGATTACTATCACCCCCCCTCCCTTTCTTATTTTTGGAATATTTAGCTCTGAAGACTGATTACTTATCCAGCATGCTGCAAGACAGCAGTATTACCCTCATTAGGAGACTTTCAACTATTTCACGTTATACTTAAAAAAAGCCATCACTGAAACAAATTGAATTGGAGGTCCTATCATTCCCAACTACTCAAACTTACACTCTTGATTTGGCGCCACAGCTGGTGGCTCAAACTATTCAAATATCACCATCTGAATGTCTGTGGCAAACAAAAGCCTCCCTAGTTTGGTCCAATGACACGTTTACAAGCACTCCATTTGGCACCTTTGTTTCACTTCATTCTGTGAGCTACTTACCTGCTGATAATGTAAAAGATTTCCAGTGGTCAACTATGGAAAGTGGCCCAACAGCAAAGTAGCCAAAGGCAATTTAGGATGCAGTAAAGTATTAACTTACAATGACTCAAAAATAAACATATGAGGATCTGCATTGGCAGTCAGTTAATCCAGAGTTCCCTAGATTTGTGACCCAAGTTTGTTTATTCCAGAGACTAAAGTTTCAAACTACCCTTCCAAGGCAAAAGCACAAAATTGTAATGGGTCAGAAAATATCCTGATATTGGAGTGCGTTTTATTTTGATATAGTACCTTGTTATGTAGTTTTACATGAAAGTAGGATATCAACAGACTGTGTATTAAAGATCTGATTTCTAATAGCATATTAAGTCCTGTAAGTGATTTTCCTTTGATCACTGTTCACACACTTCTAGCATTTCCGTAGGTTGGGCTAAGCAAAGTAACTTCTACATTTTCACCTAAAGATGTGTCAGCTTGCCTTTTTTACTTCTTGCACTGTATGAAGCTATCCAGCTTCTTTTGTTAGCGGTAGCACCAGCTCTCGAATCAGCAGAGAGGTATGGGAGACTTACGCTGGTCACTCGACGGTAGATCTGCGCAGCATTTTGGCACTCAGAATAAGGATATTCAGACGTGGCCATCTCAAGCATACACATCCCAAAAGCATATACATCAACGGATTCATCGTATTTCTCCTCATACATCTCGGGTGCCATGAACTCTGGGGTACCTTAAATTAAAAGAACGATTCAGACTCTAAATGTCTCAAAGCGAGCAGAGGCTGCTGGCGTTACTCACCGCAGAAGGAAGCGGACGGGCAGACCTGTGAGAGAAGAGAAAGTGGAGGCAAAAAGAAGAGGGAGGAAACCCTTAGTCACTCTGTTGCATCAATGTACCCCATGGGTGTCCCACTGCAAGGCCTTTGTAAGAAATTAGATGAGAGGGTCCATATTTTGACTGCTTTCCACATATGTTACTCAACATAAGGGCAGAAATGGGAAACTTTGGCTACAATAAAAACTGGATCAGGGGATGAAGATCAAATTGAAGACAAATGGAGAGAAAAAAGTAAAAGACTAGCAAGACTGCAAACCAAATACTAGGGAGAGTTAGACACACTTACCTTTCCTCCCTGTAAGAAAGGAGGCAATGAGGCTTGTTGCAACATACCCATCTCCCCTCTGCTGCAAAAAAGTAGTACTGGTAAGAGCCGACAGCTAGTCTCTGACCTGTAACACTCCATTTACTTTTTGAAGTGGAACTGTTCAGAAAAAGGCCTTGCAATGAAAAACCCAGTCACTACAGATAAAGCTTCATAAGGAATGAATAAAAGTAATTTTCTGCAAAGGCCACTCACCAGAGCCCTTTTCTTCACATACTTACCTTCTCACCTGCAGTATATTTTATAGGCCTACTGCAGATACAGGCAATAGTGAGGAACATCCTACAGGCAAAAAATACTTAGAAATACAGAGAGATTGAGTTACAGGCACAGAGCGTGAGATTCAACAAGTCCCAATGTAAAGAGTTTGCAGAAGATGCACTGCCCCCTACTGCCCCAATCACAGCACACTCTCCAAGTGAAGAGATCGCACTGTATGATCAGGGCTCCTCCAAGCCAGAGATGAAAGACTTTAAGCAGTGAATTATTTCCTGCAAGCTAACCAGATTTAAGGTTTGAAGATCAGTCAACCTAACTTCCCTAATCCTTCCCCACAACCCATAATCCAGAAATCAATTATATCCAATTAGCCATAGGCTAACAATTGTTAGCAAGAACACAGAATGATATGATTGAAGCTTTAAGCAGAAAATTAACACATGCTGAGGACGTGTTTTGTAAAGAAATTTTATATATTGCCATTATATATTTTTCCACTTCTGTCAATATTTAAACACTACCCTGGTCAGGAAGCAGGAAACATTTTAATAATGATAGCGTGCAAAACATCTGCAAACTTATATCAACAGTGTATTCAGGAGAACAGGTAAAGGACCATTCAGCAATATAAGTTTGCTGTATTTTAATAAACCATATTGACACTAAATCAGTGTTAGCAGCACATTAAAAAGGACCACCTTGCTCCCTTGTTAGTCTAAATATAATGCAGACTATCAGAACAAAAAGTTGATAAAACCAGTTTTCTAGGATAATCCAATGGTGTCAGTTTCAAACTAGCTCAAACTAAAATAGGGTACTCTACAATGTTAGATTGACAACCTAGCAGATTTGGGTATGTAGCTAGATGCTAAGCTAGGTATCAAGATATATTATTGATAGAAAGGGAGAGGTATGTCACCAAAACCACTGTGTGTGCACTCAAACAAATTGGCAATAAATACAATTTCAGATTTAAATCAGTTTAATATCTCATAATCCAGCTACAATGGTTTTATCAACAGTGTTCAACTAAGCCATGGGGGGCAACATAATAAGCCTATATTCCCAAAATGCTTCCACAGATTGTATCCAAATACTAGGAGCACAGATACCAAAACCCTGCAACAAAAGATATTTCATCAGTACAGCAGAATGAGCCCCACAATTCAGAAGCAAAACCAGTATCACTTTTCTGAGCTCCGATCAGGTATTTTAAGAAGGGTATACTTGAGTGAAATTTCTGCTGGGAGGGTCAAATTTCCAAGTAAGTGGACTGGGTCTACCAGCCTCCAAAAACAATATAGGCTTACCTATCACACTCTTGGCAAAGGAGGCTCGTTTCAGAGTTGCCAGACCCAGGTCTCCTATCTTGACTGATCCAGTGGGGCCAGTGATGAAAATGTTGTCGCATTTCAGGTCCCGGTGGATAATGGGAGGAGTGCGTGTGTGCAGAAACTGCAAGCCCTTCAATATCTGACGGCACCAACTTCGTAGTACTTTGATTTTCATCACTTTAAACCTTTTCAAATACCTGAGAAAAAGAACAGAGTAAAAGGGAATACATATTTCAGGTTCATTCGTTAGGTTTTCACCATTCATTCTGTTAATGTATAAAAACAACTAAATGTATACTACTGAATCTAGTGAGTACTACAATTTACATGTGGCCTATTTATTACATTTAATGGACCGATTTCAGTGCACTGGCTGCTCTGGAACAGTACTGTTCCATGACAGAGTGTCAGCACTCCCTATTGGCTGCAGAGCTGTAAGCTATGGAAGCAGCGAGCAGGTTTTTGGAGATAGGCAGGACAGGAATAGTGAATCTGGCTCTGCAGATCCACTGATCATTCCTCTCCTTGGCATTCCTTTCCACAGCAACAGCTGTGACTCAAATATATTTCATGCTGTCTTTTAGACAGCTGCATTAGTCTGGCCCTGCTGACAGAGACTGCAGTTCTTTAAAACTTTCAGAAGAGGAAAGACTAGTTCCAGAATTCAAGAATTCATAAATAGCTAGTTCTGTCCAATACCAAACCTCAGCTTTGCCTTCTACTTTAAGTCTGCCTACACGGCCCCAACATGGCCAGAACCTTTAAGCAAGTTACCAAATTGACCTCCATATACATATTTTTAGTGAGTCTGAGGGCTGGCTTGGCCTATCTAGTTACTTCAGCATTTTGCTGTTTAATTTTGTTTACTACCCAGGAGGTGACTACTGATGGTTCTGATGGATAAAATGGAACTCTAATTCTATAGTTGTAACAAATCACCGATTTGACACAATATGACTTCAAATGCAGATAGCTGAAGGTTTCGTTTATTTTGTTAATCCTGGTTCTAAAACCCTTTATCTTCCATGCTGCACCACCTGCTCAGCAGAGCTATTCCCCCCACCCCATTCATTTTTCCTCTAATATAGTGCTTACGTAGCTAGGTCTGACCACTATCTTATATAAATATGCCTTTTCCTGGACACAGCAAAGGAAAAGAACGCTGGAGAATGTCAAATTCTGAATGAATAGAAGTTTTGTTGGGCAGTGAGTGACAGCTATGAAGTCACCACAGCAACCACTGAGCTACTGAAATATTAATCCAAGCAACTCAGCCAGGGACCTAGGGTACAGTTCAAACTTGCCTCAACTTGACTAATCAAGTTAGCCGTTCTCAAAGGTCTCAAGAGATGTAGGACAGGATTTAATCACTTAAAACCCAACTGAAAACACCATCTGGACTCATTACAGAACTCTGTGAAGATGGAGGAACCTTCTAGCCCAAAGGATGCACTCTACTGAATGGACAAAACAGATTCAACAAATCCAAACCACCTTTCAGAGAAGACATGGCACAATCTCAAGTTTCTTGACACACTATTGCTTGTCTCGGACATCGGTTTCGAAAAAGTCTAAATACAAGAGTCAGGCCAGAGATGGAACTTTTGTTTCCAGGCTTGTTAGGCTTCATCTGGGTCCACTTCTATATAGGTTTTTATACCAACCCCATCACCATAGTCTCTGAACACCAACCAGTAGTGCATTAAGCAATATGACTAACATCTTTCATTTATGGGTTGGTGTTCTCATCTTCTCCCTAGGAGAATTGCGTGTGCAGTGTAGGGTTTTCTTTGTTTTTAAAAACATACACGTGGCTGTGTGTTTATATTAGAGAAAGAAAGGTTGAAGAAATGTGCTTTGCACATGCAGAGGAAGGTGGTGAGGTTTGTGATGGTTCCCAGTTTATTCCACAGTCTTGGACCGATGCTTGAGAAGGCCGTCTCCTGCACCACTCCAAGACAGTTCTAATTCCTGTGACCAGCACCGAGGTCAGTACTATGTGATGCTGTAAGACTGGGATTATCATGTTTTCCCCAGAGCACTGTCAATGTGAGTTCTGGTTTCTGTGTATTCACTTCATTAGAAGAGCTGGTCTTGATGAAATCATTTGGATCATTGCCCGCATAAGCTCACACACATTAATTCCCATTACTACAATTTCTCTGGTTCAAAGAAAGCCCTTGAAATCAAGCTCCTAGTGATAATCCTGCTGTAAAACAGCTCTGTAAAAGCAATCAGGAGCCAAATCCAGAGGGAAATCAGAGCACAATTTAAAGGAGAGAACAAGGGCAGAAAAAAGCAAGTCCAGGAAGAGAGAGGGAATGAAAGAGGCTCTGGTTCATATCAGCTACCACTCATGATTTTGGCTCAAATACTTTTTACTACTGACACAGTCATTCATCTCTTTAATGCCTGTTCCAAGGGTCACATGCTAGTGGCACTCTAGTTCAGCTTTTGGGATCTCCAATTACATTCTTGATTCTCAAATATGCTGGTCTACTGCCAGTTCCTCACTCCTAAAGGAACTAGGCTCATACCATCATCCTGCATCCCTGAAGGATTGTTGTAATTTTCCAAGAACACTGTCATAAGCTACCAATCACATCGCTTTTAAAGCTCACACAGACATTTTAAAAGGAAAACGAAAACTTTACTCCAGTCCATTTCCAATGAAGACAATACATCTTAAAACACAGATTAGTTACCAGGAAGACAGCTACTATCCTGACAGTTACATTGTTTTGGATGTCAGCAGCAAATCAAAACAAATGGAAAGTCAGATTTGCAAACTGTGCATTGTTAAGTATTTATTTACAAGACTATCTGCAATGGGGGGAAAATGGTCTTAATCCCTTTAGGGTGTATAAAGAAGGACCTGAAAGGGTTATTTTTCCCTTGCTGCTTTATTTTTATACTAGAAATTCAGATAGTCTAGCCTGGAAAAATGACGACTGTAGAAACTAGAGAAATAACATCACAAGAGATGAATGGAAGCTGAACAACTGAAAGGAGAAGGGATTTTAGTCAGACTGTTTAGAACTTGGTTTATTTTTGTTGGCACTATCATTCCTGGAAAAATGTCATATTAGTGAAAAATTGGGCCTCCTCTCCTTCAGCTATAGTGTGAGTCTATGCTACACAGATTCCCTCAACAAGGCCAAAATGGACATTCCCAATATTTTGAAGGTAAAACCACAGCAGAAAAAGCCACACAACTGCATCAGACCTTTTCACAGCATAAAGCGAAAGAAAAGAACATCAGGTCATTGTGACACTGCACCCCATATTCTTCACAGTGATATTATAATACAATTATGACAATCAATGTATTTTATGCAAGATCAATCATGTGAGGTATCATTGAAAAGGTTATGATTTACTGAATACGATTATCCTATTTGTATACACGTATCTTTTTGAATCTGAAGTTAGGAGTATTAGACATATTTTGTTTATTTGCTAGGTAATCGCCTTTGATCTGTTTGCTATCCCTTATAATCACTTAAACTTGTTTTTGCTTTGTCTAAAACCAGTGTGGGGGAGTCATAACTCGGGCAGAAAGCTGTTGTGTATTCCTTTCCACATTGAAGGAGGGGGCAAATTTCATGAGCTTATGCTGTATAGTTCCCTGTGAAGCACAAGACTCTCTAATTTGGGGTTGACACTCCAGAGGGGGTGCCTGCCTGAGTAGCTGAGAAGTTCCCTAGCTGGAGCCTTCCCATGCAGTGCTAGTCACAGCATCTACATGTAACTGCAACTGGGTCTGTCCCTACTTGTATGGGGTCTGGGCAGAGTGTCACAGTACAGTGTAAAGGGAGCCCAGGCTGGTGGGTTGGGGGGGTGCTCAGTGATACCCCAGTTCCAGGTGGCACCCCGGGGGGAACCCATCACAGTCTTTTTTTTCTTTTAACAGTTACATTTTGTTTAAAAAGAGAACCAGCAGGAAGTCTAGTCTGTTGACATAAAAGTGCAATCCTTCCTCTGAGTTACATGAGCCCCATTCAATTAACAGAAAAAGAGAACAGTTTCTAAATATGGTTTTGAAAACTGAATATCTTTGTCTTATAAATGGCTCAGCCAACTAATCACTGCAGCTCTCTTTTAAAAAAGAGCAATGAACATTTCAATGGCTTTAAGAAGCAGTTCTTAGATGAATATTAGTTTTTAAAAAGCCACATTAAGTAGCCTGACCTGTTAGGGAATTTAAATTAAACCTAAAATAGTTTTAAATCTGAATTATATTTAGGCTTTTTACACTTCACTAATCTTTCACAATGAAAATAGACAAGTTAATTTCACTTTGTTCTCATGCATTAACATGGGCTGCAAACACTGCAGGTCTTGTTTGATAAACTACTTATTTAGAATTTATCTAGTAAAACTATTTATTTAGAATTTCATAGGCTTGCTTTACAAATCAAAACAGACAAATTTCACTGTTCCTTTCAAATTCTGCCAAAGATATGGAAACATGTTTTATTTTAGTTACAGACAATTCTAACGTTCATTAGGACTTGGACAGGCAGATTCCTTAGCAGGATTAGGGCCTAAGAGAAGTAACATGAAATTAAAGCCATATGATTCTACAAATACAGTTACTCTCTTGCTGTATTAGTAACTTTAAAAAAAATCAAAATAGGTTGTGATGACCATTTCCCAACCTCTCTTGATCTTAAAAAAAAAAAAAAAGAAAAAACAAGCAGAGTACAGCCCTACAATAAAGCAGATTTTCCCACATTCAAATAAAGGAAACAAGCAGACGGTATGAAGTTCACTAGACAACTTGCTATAATCAGGGCCACCCAACGGGGAGGGGGGGCAAGTGGGGCAATTTGCCCCAGGCCCCATAGGGGCCCCATGAGAATATAGTATTCTATAGTATTGCAACTTTGTTTACGGAAGGGGCCCCCAAAATTGCTTTGTCCCAGGCCCCCTGAATCCTCTGGGCGGCCCTGGCTATAGCAACTGAATGTGGAAGACACTCAGACACTACAATCATGGGTGGCAGCATAAAGTTGTGAGACTAGTAAATCTCCCTCATGGCTAGGGCCCTACCAATTTCACGGCCGTGAAAAACATGTCACGGACTGTGACAGAAGCCCTTCCCGTCAAATCTGATCCCCCCACACACACACACACTCACAGCTCCTGCCCGGGCTTAGGATGCGCGAACTCCGGGGTTGCTGCTGCCGCTCCCCCTTGCGAATCCTGCCCAGGCTCAGGGCGCTTGAGATCCAGGGCTTCCCCTCCCACTCCCCATGGCTCCTGCCTGGACTCTGGGTGCCCGAACTCAGGGCTGCTGCCCACCCTAGCAATTCCTGCCAGGGCTGGGGACACCCAGGCTCCAGTCGGGACTCAGGGCTTCCACACCCTGCAGCTCCTGCCCAAGCTCAGGGACCTGAGCTGGGGTCTGCCACCCCCCACAGCTCCAGCCCTCACCCCCCACCCCGTGGTTCCTGCCCAGGTTTGGGGTTGCTGCCACCCCCCACGGCACCAGCTGGGACTTGGGGTGCCTGGGCTGAGGGCTGCTGCCCCTGCCAGTTCCTGCACAGGCTCCAGGTTTCTGCCCCTCCTGCTGGCTCCTGCCTGAGCTTGGGGCTTCAGCCACTGTGGCTCCTCTTGGGGCTTAGAGCACCTGAGCTCGGGGCTTCAGCCCCCGCAGCTCCTGCTGCGGCTCAGAGCTCCCACCCCGTGGCTCCTGCCAGGGCTTGGGCACCCATTTTTCAAATTGTCCAGGGCCCCTGGGCACAGGCCCCCTGGTTGGGGCTGCTCCCAGCAACACGGGTGAGATCAGGCCTACCTCCACCTCCGGGAGCCTCCTCCAGCTGCAGGAAACTCTGCAGCTGCTGCCTTCACAACTGGGCTCTGAAAGCAGCACAGAAGTAAGTATGGAAATCTTGCAACCCCCGTACAATGGCTTTGGGGCTCCCGCACAATCCCCTTTGGATCAGAACCCCCATGGTTAAAACACTGAAATTTCAGATGTAAACATCCAAAAAACATGAAATTGACCAATTTTAAGACCCTGTGGCCGTGAAATTGACCAAAGTGAGCCATGAATTTGGTAGGGCCCTACTCATGGAGTTTAGCTTAATGACAGTCCAAACCAAAGGGTAATCAGGATTAGAAGAGGGGCTGTGGCTGGGGCAAGTAAGTGACTGTGTAAATAAGTTCCTTAAACAGAAGCTACATCTTTGAGAAGCTACCAATTTGCAGCAATGTTCTGCATTACTTTGGTGTTGGTTAGTTTTCATTTAGTTCTGGTGGAGGGATAGCTCAGTGGTTTGAGCATTCGCCTGCTAAACCAAGGGTTGTGAGTTCAATCCTCGAGGGGGCCACTTAGGAATCTGGGGCAAAATCAGTACTTGGTCCTGCTAGTGAAGGCAGGGGGCTGGACTCAATGACCTTTCAGGGTCCCTTCCAGCTCTATGAGATAGGATCTGAGTCTTTCTAGTGCTGCAGGTAAGGTCTTAATATGCCATAAACCTGTACTTGAGGCATGGACAGCGGGTGGAGCCCCCCTCTGGGAAGGCTAGCCCCCAGCTCCGCCCCTTCTGCCGTCACCAGGGCCGGAGCCCCAAGACCCCCCACACACACACCCCGTGGCCAAAGCCGCAAGACACACACCCCTCCCCAGCCACAGGAGCCCCGAGCCTTCCTCCCCAGCCCAGAGAAGCTCCAGGCTGGCCGAATCCCCGGGCCCAGACGAGCCCCAGCTGTGCTGGCTGAAGCCCCAAGCGGACGAGCCAAGTCTTCCCTGCCTGAAGCCCCAAGCCGAGTCTTCCCTGCCCAGAGGAGCCCTGGCCAAGCTGGCAAAAGCCCCGAGTCAAGTCTCACCCCACCAGGAGCCTGGGGCTGGCTGCAGCCATCCCTCCCCTCCCCAGACCTAACCTGCCCACCACCCAGGGGAAAAAGCATCTGTAGAAGACGCTTTTAATATGTCCCATGCAGGTTCTGGGGCTGCTGAGGAGGCTGTATGTGCCTCCTCAGCCATCCCAGAACCTGCATAGGACATAATAAAGCAAAAACTTCACTGCCAAACCCTGCAACCAAGGGGTCCAGTGGACACAGCAGCACCAGGGGAGGCAGCACCTCTCCTGGCCTATTATACCCACCACCCATGACTTGAGGTAAACCAGGACTGAGTTATCTTCCCATTAGGCAATGTGGAAGCTCGGTCCATTTAAGTTTTCAAATCTGATCCAGTGAGACGACGATTAAGATGTTTCATCAAAGTTTTCTGTCTTTCTATCCAGCGTCAACTATGTGAGTGAACTGTCAGAGGAAAGCAGTTACACAGCCTGGGGGACAGGCTGTGGTGGCAGATAGGGTCCCACTTCAGGCACAGGTATACTTGTCCTGTTGTACTGTCCTGGGCTCAGACTCATCTGATCCACAGTGGGAACAGAAGATTAATGGGAAGACACTCATGGGCTGGAGAGATTCTGGGACAGGAAGAACTGTTGTCAAACCCCATGTAGTAAAACCCCATCAAATGATGAAAGAAAATCCTGGAAGATACAAAATAGAGAGGCAGAAATATTGGCATCACTAGCAAGCAGCACGGCCTACCAACTTGGATGTGTGTAACCTGGAACAAGACAAACAAGAACTATTCAGACTTAGTGTAAAAAAAATGTGGTGACATTTTCTTATGTCTGAAGATTGGAAAGATGCTAACTGACCCATTCAGCATAATAAATTATGTCTGCAACCTAAATTATCTTTATGTGTCACTGTTAACTATTTACTTGTTTTTAGTATAAACATCCAACTAATATTTTCCTCACAGTCCTTTCCTGCCTCCCACAATTCCTCAAGTGCCAAACCCCTTCCGTCCATCTGTCAAAACCTCTAATTTAACAACTCAACCTAGCACTAGAACTTTATTCGCAAATCCCAATACCAAAAACAAGTAGAATGCACCAAATTCTCTCCTAACACACTTGAAACATGGGTGCATATTCAGAGCTTTATGTAGACTTCAACTGCATTTCTCACAAGAAAGGCTCTGCAGAGCCATTCATTTATTAGAGACACCACTGTAATACAATACGGAATTACGTTTAAGTATTTTAGGAGTTCATTGTATTAAAAATGCAAATGTTTATGTACTAACAAAGGACTGTATGTAATTCCATGAGGGAGACCACAACCCTCCAGGAACTAAGAACAGCAGGGGACAGTTAAGCAAATTCACTCAGGATGTAACACCTCCTCAGAGCTACGACCTGGAGAGGGGCTTGCATATATTGGTTCAAACTAGATTATACAGGGATCAACAGACAAAGGACTTTTGGTTAAATAGCCTGAGTTAAAAAGGACTCAGGGCCTTCCTTCTGATCCAGGAAACATAGGACCTAGGGAGCCCCAATCCTTAGGTACAGTTGGAAGGTCTTTGGCCCACTGCAACCCCATAAGATTTAGGTGTTTGTTTGAACTGAAGATGATCAACTTGTGTCCAAAGGAAAAACAACTGGGGGGGGGGGCGCGGAAGGGGCAGGGTTTGAAGGACTAATCACCATCCTGAGCCCTTCTTGGAGTGAAGGGGTGATGTCTGGTAAGCTTATTAGCATGTGTGTAGATTCTTTTACTGTTTTTGAAGTGTTTTCACTGTAATGCTTTTACCTTGAGAAAAGATGTGATTGTTCATAAAAGCAGTTTGGTAATCTAAAACTCTGGGCATATATACTACTATGTACCATCTCGGAGCAGAGACGCAAAGCAGGTCTGCTTAGACACTCTCTTATCCTGGGGAATAACACAGCGAAGGCAGGGAACTGTTCAGCCTGGAAATAGCCCAGTCCAGAGGGGGAGAAACCTGTCTCCACCTATGAAAAGGAACAGCTTAGGAGTCTGGAGCAGGTGTCCTTGCTGTATCACAGAGGGGAAATAAGGTGCAACTGCCCTGAACTGTGACAACCACCTCAAATCTTTCCAATAGGCCAACAACTAGTCTACATTAATAATCTACAGCAATAAACAGAGCACAGCCTTGTTGAAGACTGAGCCACTGGGGCGGGGGAAGGAGAAGAGACACAACCCTTTCCTGAACAGTTCCTTGGCACGGCACGGGTGGAAAAACATTCATGATTGTAGGACTTCAGAGTAACAGATGCAACACAAAGGATAAGCACTTCCCCTGCAAATGTAATCTAGAATGCTCAGTGGAAAAGGTTTTTTCCTGCTCTGTGTTCATTTGTGGCCATAAGTAAATCTCACAAAAACAAGCAGGTCAGGGTATTTTGACTGAATGGATTATGAACTTGTTTACAGACTGTTTCAAGCTCCCACAGGCTGCCTATTTATTCGCTAGAATTCAAGTCCTGTCAGACTTAAAGGGCAATTAAATAAATTACTGAATCTCTTCTTTATTACCCACTCACCCCCCCAAAAAATTATTCCAGTTCCAAATAGACAAAAACTGTACACATGTTCAATGAACATCCAATTATGTCTACCCTAAACCTAAGGAAGTTGCAAAGCTGCACTGAAGTATAATGTTCTCTGTAATCTTGTAGTCACCACTAGAGGGCTTCCTTGCAACTCAATTTCCTAATGCTCACTTCAGCTCAGGCTTATAACAGATTTACAGTTTCACAGAGAGCTCAATTACAGTCTGGAAGTTCAGACACTCACTTTCAGAAATAACTTTAGAAATTCCCCATCAAATAAAAAGCTTTGCAAATAACTTTTCGTACTTCTATGAATTATTTGTATTGTGGTAGCACCCAGAGACCCCAATCACGTATCAGGGCCTGACTATGCTAGGCACTGTACAAAGTAGTAGTCCCTGTCCCAAAGAGCTTACATTCTACATGACATAAGGTGGATGATGATATATCTTTTATTGGACCAACTTACCTTGGTAAAAAGACAAACTTTTGAGCTTGACCAGAACTCTGAGTTTCCCAGACTTGAAGAACAACTCTATGAAAGCTCGAAAGCTTGTCTCTCTCACCAACAGACATTGGTCCGATAAAAGATTATCATCTCACCCATCTTGTGTCTCTAATATTTTGGGACCAACAGAGCTACAGCACCACTACATTTTAAGCGTAAAACAGGGATGGGGGAGATACAAAGATGAATAGGATCACTGCTTGTATCCTCAATCCCTGAAATTAAAAACAAACCAATAAAAAACCCATCTTTTTCTGCCTGTGTATACTAGAAAGTGATATGAGACAATTTATCAATCTCACTACCTCAAAGGATGGCCCACTCTAAGGTGCTAATAGCATCCAACTTGAGCAGTAATTTTAGGTTTATAGAGAAAGCTTTTGTTTGCCTCACTTCCAAAAATGGGTCTTTGGCCTTAGATATTCTGAAAAGAAACATTGGTTTCCATTTTATTTCAATATTCTGATGTCATGCTAATCATTATCACACACACCCCTCTTGTGCCTGAGCTCACTTACGTTTTCAACGTTCCAGATGTCATGAGTTCTGTCACGAGAACAATACATTTCTTTCCCTTCACTGTAGACTCCCAGGAATCATAGAACCGAACAATATTAGGATGCTGGAGCCCTTTCAGCATTTCAGCTTCCTCTTTAAATCTCTGCCGCTCTGACTTTGACAGCTTCCGATCCTAGCAAAAAGAAAAAAAGAGATTAGATTATATATAAAAACCGATACAAAGTAGTCCACTTTAACACATGGGAAGGGCAGCAAGCTGAAAAAGTGACAAGCTGCCGATTCTTGCACATTAGTAAGATTCTCCGATAAGCAGAGACTCTGAAGTCCACTCAGATTCATTCACTTACAATGAATTCACTCCACCCAATTGTCATTCAATTGCATATTTCATGTTCGTTTTTTTTAAAATGCACTATATAAATGCAGATGCATTCTATTACTACAGCCTCTTACCGGATTTAGTAGTTTATGCCATACGATTGCTCTCTAGAGAGTCACTAGTCTTAGGGCTTGTGTACACTTACAGCACTGTGGCAGCGCAGCTGCACCAATGCAGTTGTAACACATAGTGAAGATGCTCTCCTTTCGGCATAGGTAGTTTTTCCTGTCGGCACAGGTACTACTCCACCTCCTCAAGGGTCAGTAGCTATGTCAATGGGAGAAGCCCTCCTGTCAACATAGTGTTATCTACGCCAGTGGTTAGGTTGGTATCTTCCACAGCCGAGCAATGTAGTTATACCATCATAGGTTTGTAGTATTAACCAGGGCTCACATCCTCTGAGCCTATTATTCTCCCTACCCCCTGGCCAAAAATCAGATTCACAGCTACTAATGCTTAGGGGAAGGGGATACAGTGGTCCAATACATTTAAGGATCCTCAAATATTAAGAAATATGCTTCAGAATTGCCTCTTTTGTATGCAGACAGGGCCGGCTCTAGGCACCAGCTTACCAAGCAGGTGCTTGGGGCGGCCACACCAGAGAGGGGCGGCACGTCCGGCTCTTCGGCGGCAATTCGGCAGAGGGTCCCTCACTCCAGCTCGGAGCGAAGGACCTCCTGCCGAAGTGCAGCAGATGGCGATCGAGGCTTTTTTGTTTGTTTGTTTTCTGTTTTTTTGGGGGGGTGGCTGCTTGGGGCGGCAAAAACCCTGGAGCTGGCCCTGTATGCAGACTAAACCTGTTAGGATTTCCCTGCTGCAAGAGGATCAATATCAAGAGTATAGGACTGAATTCTACATTTAGAGATTTAGGACTGGTCCACACCTAAAACCTAGGTTGAATTAGCGGTCAGTCAGGAGTGTTAACTATCTCTTGAGTGAGAAAACATAAGCCAGCCTAAGCCCCATTACAGACACTGCTATGTTGATGGAAGAATTCTTCCATCAGCTTAGCTGCCAGTTCTCAAGAGGCTAGATTCACTACAGTACTTTGAAGTTGTAGCTCGGGCTCTGAAGCCTACAGAGGAAGGTTGGTCTTCAGAGTCCGAGTAGCAACTCCAAAGCACTGTTTCTACAGCTACTTTTAGGGGACTAATCCAAGCCCTGCTAGCCTGAATCTGTCAACTTGGGCTGGGAGGCTCACTCCAAAATGTTATATAGACATTCCCTAAATGTGACTTCCCAATACTACTCAGATGCAGATGAAGACCTGTAGGATTGGTATAATTTACTTCGCTCAGGGGTGTGAACAAAATAATTTGTAGTGTAGACATAGCCATAGTTATGGAGGAACTTAGGCTATTTTCCAGCGGGAACATTATAATTTAAAGACAAGTGCAAGAAGTGTAAAGATTTTCCAGATGAAAATGAAGAAAAAAAAAATCAACACACTCTTAAAGGTCTTCAGAACTCTTAACTCTAAGTTACACATACAGCTCACCATTACCTACTTTGTAAAAACTACTCAACCACAATGGCCTACTTTAAAACAGGTCTATCTCAAATATTGAATTACTGGTATATTTTATAATCCTATTTAAGCATTATCCTAAAACAAAAGAATGAAGTGATATGACTGAAGGGTTATACAACAAACTATTTGGCTTATAGGTAACTTAACATCCAATATTACTAATTCTTCCCATTTCAGGAATGAATGCCAATTTTTGTTACTTTCCAAGTAAAAACAGAACATACACTTGCCAAAGACACATATGCAATAAGCTTATATGTTTATAGATCTTGTACATCTCAAGTGTAGATTTGGTTTTGCAGTCTGACTGTGAGACTAAAGACCTTTCTGTCCCCTAGAAATAAGACAGACAGTAAAGGCTCCAGGTAAGGACCAGTTAAAGGTTAAATAGCACTTGTTTCTACAATATGAATGAATGACAGTAAAAGCAATGCACCATATTTTTAAACACACAATCTGCATATCTGTGTATCAGCAGAACTGCATCATATCACATGCTTCCTAGGAGAAGCCCTCAATATTTGGGCCAATACATAAAACCTCCAGTATGAGACTCTCTATTCTCAATGTCGGGTGTATCATGTTCCTGGCCACTGCTCTATGACCTGGACTCCAAATAAATTTATTTATTTAAAGTATCTATGTACTTGTGTTGATACTACAATAAATATTCACATACTGAAAAGAGTTTAGTTTGCAGACTGTCCAAAAACCAAAAAGAAATATTTAGACTGTATTTTAGACCAGCTTTTATTATTGAAAAAGTCTATCAAGCTTTTAAGTTTATAATAAACAATTATAGCCACAAACTTAGCAAAACCATTCAAGACTAAGTCAGGAAACAACCTTTTCTCTCTTTACTACTGTCTTGAGTATCTCTGTTAAAATTGGCTAAAAGCATTTCAAATGCTAGAGTTTTCTAGGTGTATAGCATTCATGAGAATGCATTTTTAAAAAGAAACTTTATGCTACCTAAAGTGATGTACCACAAACTTTGCTAATAATCAGTTTTAGACCATAACTCTGTTACATTAAGTTTGCACATTGTAACTACCCAACATCTAATCTCAAACTCAAATGATTCAACTTCCTCACATCATTGCAATACTACCACCAAAGTTCAGAACGGAATTTAACTAGTGTTGCTTCTGGCCACATACATACCCATAATGGGCATGCATATGTTGAGCCATTTCATCCTCACTGGTCACATCAATGCTGATGTCATGTCCCTACAGATATAACTGTTGTGCTGAAGACAGACACTCAACACTGAGCACTGGCAGAAAGTCATGGCAAAAGTAGTGAAGTGAGTAACTCAACATCTGCATTAGAAGTCATGCTGCCCTAATAGTTTGGGACAAGTTTGCACATTTAATGCACGCCAGCAAGTTTCAAGCTGGGGTAAGTAGTTGTATTTTCACAAGTGGGAAAAAAAAAGGCTTAAGTTTTGCTGCTGCAGTACTCTAATGTAATATTAATTTCGAAGACCTATGGGGGAAGGGCAGAGGAAGGAGACACCACTTGTCCACTGAACCACCAGTAAGTACCAACTTTACCTTACTACTATCCTAGGGCAGGTCTACACTTAAAATGCTGCAGTGGCACAGCTATTAGCACTTCAGTAAAGACCCTACTACACTGACGCAAACCAATTCACCTCCGTGAGAGACAGTAGCTATATCAACAGGAAAAGCCCTCCTGCCGACATAGTGCTGTCTACACTGAAGGCTAGGTCAATATAACTGCATCACTCAAGGGTGTGGATGCAACTCTGTAGCGTAGACCTGACCTTAGTGTTTCCCTTCCACTCTCCATAATCACACCCATAACTGCTACAAGCCTTAAGATTTCCCCTCAGTGTTAAGACATATCCATGCAGGCTTATAGAAGAAACGTTGATATTTAGAGGTTAATTGTACATGTGTTCTTGAAAAATTATGTGCTTACTTTGTGCATATGCAAACATTACCAAACCATGTATTTGCACACACAATAGAGGACTAGTTATGCACCAAACTGGTTATTTGCACATGCAAACTGCATTTAGTTGTGCATAACTTCATATTTTAAAAAATTAGTCCCCTAATACTGTAACAACTGGCACAAGTTTAATATTAGCCTAAAACCTATTAGTTCTATAGTAAGACTTCTTTGTGTGTGAAGATGGGCTATAGCAACTCCCATCGCATAGTCCCCTTTCGGCGCTCTGCTGCTCAAACTGAGCTGTCTGAGGGCTTGTCTACATTTACAGAGGCGCAGCTGCACCAGTGCAGCTGTGCCGCTGTAGTGCTTAGTGAAAACACTACCTACACCAATGGGAGAGCTTCTAACATCAGTATAGGTACTTCACCTCCCCAGCAGGTCTCAACTATGTCAATAGGAGAAGCCCTCCGTTGACATATCACTGTCTACACATCAGTGGTTAGGTTGATATAACTACGTTGTTCAGGGGCATGGATTTTCCACACCCGAGTGAGGCAGTTAGACATTTGTTTGTAGTGTAGACCGGGGCTGAGTATGTGAAAACCTGACAGCCTCTATCTTAAGGTCCCTAGTCTTCCTTGTACAAACATATCACTTCACAGGAAAAGCAATAGTCTTAATAGTCACTGTTGCTGAACAACTGGACACCTTTATTGAATCCATGAAATAATCCACCTCCCCCACCCCCGATGTGGCCAACCCTGTTAGAGAGGTACAATTAGGAATGAAAGCTATGAAGAAAAGTGGCAAGATGAAAGAATTACAAACAGAAGTCACTAATATTGACATACAAGAAATTTCTGTAAGACAGTGGTTCTCAACCTTTTATATATCAGGACTCTTCCCCCTGCCAGTTAGCCAAGATGGAGCTAGAATGCCCTCCCTTTTAACAATATGGGAAGGGCGGGATTGTTAACATCTCGAGGTTGAGAACCTGTGCTGCAGAAGAATCATTACCCCAATTCTACCTATCTAAAATGCATCTACCAAAAATGGAAAATTTCAGGTTCCACATATCTGATGACTATCAAGGCATGTTACAAAGCTCATCTTTTAATCTCCCAAAATTTGAAATGGGAGGAATTGTAATTAAGAGTGGGAAATTGAGGGAGAAGAGGGGATTGTTTGTGGCAGGTTGTTTAAGAAATTCCTGCACTTGGTTAAGTGATTTCAAGGGTACCTGAATTATATGGACAGGAGCCCTATTTAGCATTTTTGTAAATCTGAATAGGTATCTAAAGTGATCCTTTCAGCACATACCTACTGCTCTGAGTCACTAGCAATTCCAGGTATTCCAACTAGATGTTTAAAAGCCAGCAGGTTAACGTTAACAAACTGCAAGTAGGGTAAGTAAAGGAACAAGTCAAGCACCCAGAACACTAAAAAAAAAAAAAAAAAAAAAAAAACCACCACACAAGAGGAAGCAACTGAGGGGTTTGCACTCAGTTCAGCAGTGTAGATCCAATTTTAGTGAAAGGAGAAACTACTATGAACAGCAGAAAGGACTAGAAACTTGACATCCTTCACCTCAAGGAGTTAATAGAAACCCATGCTACTGTCACTAAGCAGCCTTTGAGTGGGGGAAAATTGTTCATTCGTTGAAATGGAAAAATTACTTGAGTAAAAACAGCTAAGAAGGCTTAGGATAGAATAAAGGAAACATCAAAATCTAGAATTTACAAGAAATAATGCAATCATATGGTATCTTCAAGCCATTGGAGTATATAGGCAAGGCAAACAAGCAGTTAAATCCATTTTAGGAAGTGAAATTGAGAAGGGCTTGACAGCCTGTATATTTTTAGTGTTGCATAAAATGGACAGCATTGTTCTTCCTGAATTGATATCTACCCCCCCACCCCCCAAGGACTCAGTGTCATATCCCAACCACAGGGTTGCCTTCAGAACGAACTGGAGCAGATGCATCAAGCCCACACTGTTCATTTCATTCATTCCTTTCCACCTACATTAAATTGTTTTGACAAGGCAGAACAAAAAAAGCAAGGCTACCCGGCACATGACGAACTTCTGTAGAGCCAGGGTCCTGGAACAGAGGCAGGCAGCAAGAGAAACAATTGTTCAGCTCAGTACCATTCAATTTTTTTTTCTTGGCAGATGCTATTTATCCATGTATTTTCTATTGCAATTTCTTTCAGTTGGGAGACAGATGTCTGTATCAGCGCTGTTGTACATTGTGCAATGACTGGTAAACATTTAAAAGACCCACTTTAGTCAGCCATGCCAAGCAAGATATAGCCTCACCAACCCCTTTCCCTCTTGCATTTTGTTCATTAAGAGAAAACACTAGAACTGAAACAGCCATCACCCTCCCCCATCTTTAAGGTACCTTATATGAGGCACAGACACAGATAATGGAGTAGTTAAGTTCCCATAAAAATACTTGCCTCTTGGCAGCTCAAAGTATGCACACATCCAGTAAACATTTACTGCTGGGTCTTGATATGTTTTCATTTGGCTTTCCTGTTTTTAGGGACAGTCAACACATCTGAGATCCCAAATAGGTAGCTTCATGTACAAGGAAAGGAAAGGGGGTTGGCTAAATATATCATTTAACCAATATGTGCATGTTACCACTATCTTTTAAATTATGAAATATTACAGTGGCAGGGCCACATTATGAATCAACTGAACAGTTCATTCAGTCTGGAAAATCCACATTTCAGAGTCTCTCTGTAGCATTCTTCTGAGTACATAACTTGGAGAGGCTCAGGGTTGGGCAGTGGTAAAGTTCATTATTTCCCTTTTTGTAATAGTCAATACTAAAACAGAATAGTAAGCCTTCTAACACAAATGATTGTTTACACTTACAGTAAAGCCTAGCTTGGTTTACATCTGACAGACATCTATTCAGAGCTACATAGTGCAGCCACATTGCACTTTGCTCTACCAAAACAAACACAGAAGCAGTGAACAGGATCATGGACAGCAAAATTCTTAGACAATAGAAGCACTTACAAATAATTTTTCATTGTTATCAGTTTTCTGCCTACTTGCTTGTAACAACCAAACAATCGGATGTTTATGACACCTGTACACAATGCTGTGAACACAGGGGACTGGCAAGAAGAAAGCAATTGCCTAGGAGAAAGTTCTAGTATAGAGGGAACAAAGCAGGACAAAGGAGTGTTCACATTAAGGACTTTTTTTTTTAAACCCTTGTTCATTCATCTCTTTTCACAAAGTCAAGGGAGGGCCTAGACTTAGGGTCCAATTCTTTATATACACCTTTCACATATCACTAGGTTATTTCCCCCAATGAAAAACTGCACCCCAAATGGGCCTTCACGTAGACAGCTAGAGACCAAGCTCCTGTGAGTTGCTATATTCATGGAATGCCAAATAAGCACATTCTGAATGAAGTAGAAATCTTATGCATAGTTCTTACCTTGGAATTTGTTACAGTCAATGTTAATGTGATAGCCACTTACGTTCCATTTCTCCTCCAAAAGACCGCCTGTTGGAAGGCTCCCTGGCAACATGCCATCTATGAGCACAGTCTTTAAGACTGATTTAAAAGGAGACACCCTGCACTGGGCCAACTTAGCCCCGCACCACATCCCTCCTCCCAACCTCCTCTCACTAATAAATAATACTGCTTCGAAATTTTTGGTCTTCACTTGTGATAACCTACGTTATTGATTCAGATAACTGTCCTAGTTTGTGATCAAACAAAAATTCCTACTCCCACAACGGTACTCCAGTAGTTCACCATACCAGGTACTGACCTCCCAATTTTTCCCAATAAATAAAATAATTACAGCAATATGCATTGACTTTCAGAGTTTAGTTTTTCAGGACTTGGGATTTTTCCAATTGTCCAGCAGTTCCCAGGTTGATCCCTTTAAAGAACTGTTCCTTCTCCTGCACCCTAAAATCATTACACAACATTGACATGGTAATAGCTCAAAACAGAGCTAATCTAAAGCTTTCTGTGAAATCACCGGATCTTTGATCTTGTGCACATTGACGTACTGCTGCAGGAATTCTATATATGTACACACAAGATTTGAATCAATATTTTTCTAAAAAATAAAGTCCCTGCACAGAAGCAACCACCACTTAATATACTATGCATGGGTAGATATAAGGAAGAGAAGATTACTCACCTTGTGCAGTAACTGAGGTTCTTTGAGATATGCAGCCCTGGTGGTGCTCCACTTCAAGTAACTGCACCCCTGCGCCTCTGTCGGAGAATTTCTACAGCAGTGCCCAGTTGGGCCAGACATGCACTCTCCCCATCTCGCGCCATCAATGGTGATTAACTAGCACTGTGTGACCAACCCCCACTCCCACCCTTGCCTTTCCTTCTCTACCACAGAGGACCTTCAGATAACTCCAAACTAGAGGAGAGGAGAGCAGGTAGTGGTGCATCCACAGGGAAACATCGAGGAACCTCAGTTACTATACAAGGTCTTTTTCTCCAAGTGATGTCCCTGTGGGTCCTCCACTTCAGGTAACTAGAGCAGTGTCGCTCCCCCACACACACCAGTGGAAGGGAGGGGCTTCAGAGACGGATCTGTGATCAATGATGGACCATGAAGCCTCAAAGTGTCAGATGTCGAGTCTTGCTCGATTGCATAGTGCTGAATGAACATGTGGGCTGATGCCCAAGTGGCTGCTTTACATAAGTCCATAGTAGGTATTTTATTAAGGAAGGCTACCGATGTAGAGAGCAACCTGGTGAAATGTGTTCTAATCCCCAGTGGGGATTGTAGTTTGTGTTAATAGTAGCAAAGGTGAATGCACTTTGAAATCCATTTGGAGAGTCTCTGCTTGGATATGGCTTCTCCTTTAGAACTCTCCTTAGTGGAGAGTAACAGCTTTGGCGCCTTCCTAAATTGTTTTGTCGGTTCAAGATTTAAAAAAAAAAAAAAAAACAACCCACTAGTGCCCTTCTGATATCCAGAGTACGGAGTGCCACTTCTTGCCTGTATATGGAAGGCGGCAGGAAGATGAATGGGTTGGTTGAGGTAGAACTAAGAGTGTACTTTAAGAAGAAATTTAGGATGCGGTCTTAGAGTGACTTTGTTCTTGAAGATCATGTACATGGGGTATGCAATGAGAATCCCAAGTTCTCCCATGCGTCTTGTGGTTGTGATGGCGACAAGGAAGGCCACGTTCATTGATGTAATAGTGAATATGTAGGAAAGGGTTCGAACGGAGGTCTGGTAAGAGAATGAAGCACTAAGTTAAGATTCCATGGAAGCACTGGGACTCCGAGTTCAGGATAAAGGTACCAGACATTTTGTAAGAATTGTTTTGTAATTGGATAGGTGAAGACTGAAGAGCCATCTACTTTATGATGGAAGGTTGTGACAGCTGCAAAATGTACTGTAATTCAGCTCAGTGAAAGACCCGATTTTTTTTAGTTCCAGTATATAGTCCAGAACTAGTGGTAGAGCGGAGATGGTGGCTCCAATTTGTTTGTTCTGATACCATGTGTGGAATCTCTTTCATTTGTGGAGGTAAGGAGAGCATGTGGTCAACCGCCTACTGTTTAACAAGATGTCCTTCACATCGTCTGAGTACGTCGTCATCTCCTCACCTTGGAATCATGGAGGAGCCATGCCCTCAGGTAGAGTATCTCCAGGTTTGGATGCAAGATCAGGCCTGCATCTTGTGACAGGGTATTTGGAAGAAAGGGGAAAACACAATATGCATGCAGACATCTGCTGCAGGTATGGGAGCCAAGTTTGTCTGGGCCATGTGGGGGCTATCAAGATGACCCTGGATTGGTTGGTCTTGGTCTTCTGTAGGATACTGGACAACAACGGGGTAGGAAGGAGAGATGCGTCCAATCCGAGGAGGAAGATCTCATCCATGGATCCTGGCCTCAACTCCACGCTTGAGGAAATTGTTGGACATTTGCCGTTCTAACTTGTGGCATATAGATCTCTGGTTGGGAAGCTCCAGTGTCAGAACAGGTCCTGTATCACCAAGGTATTTATTTCCTATTCATGATCAAGGGAGAACTTTCTGCTTAACATGTCCGCTGTGGTATTCTGGCAGTTCAGGAAATAGGAAGCTGATATGGTGATGCTGTGATGGATGTACTAGTTCCACAGTCTTAATGCCTCAGTGTAGAGGGAATGTGACCTCACTCCTCCCTGTTTACATAAAATACGTAAGCAACTTTGTCTGTTAGTATCTGTATGGTTTCGTTTCTGATCATGGGCAGAAAGTGTGAAAATGCATTGCAAACTGCTTGCAGTTCCACTATGGTTTATGTGCAGCGCTGACTCCGGAGAAGACCACCACCTACCCTGTCCTTTGATGTTGTTCAGATGGGCACCCCAGCCCACTAAGGAGACGTATCATTGCCGGTGTGCGAGGGGAGGTGGGGGAGAAGTCTGTAGAAAGGGGATTTCAGCACATACATTGTGTGAGTGGGTCCACCATTGTAGCGAGTCTAACTTTCCATAATATGTTGAGGGGCTTGCTCAGACTGTTTGTTTGGGGTGTACACTGTGCTGAGCCACCCCTGGAGACAGCGCACGCATAGCCTGGCATGTGTTACAACACAGATGGTTGCCGCTGTGTGGCATAATAGTTGGAGGCAAGTCCTGGCAGATGTCCGTGGGCTGTTCACCATAGCTTTGATCAGATTCACTAGTGTGGCAGATCTGTGCGGTGGTAGTGAGACTCTCACCTCCAATGAGTTTAGATGAATTCTAGTTCTTGTACTGGTGTCACTGTTGACTTCTGAATGTTTATTTGGAGTCAGAGTTTTGTCTTGTGTGGCTTCTATGGCCTCTTCCCAAATGGAGGCCTTGAGTAGATTATCATCTAAATCATGACCCCTTCTTGGCAGAGGTGGGCCACCGCCACTGATAGAACTTAGGAAAATACTCGGGGGCTGTGGAGAGGCCAAATAGCAGTAATAGTGATCCTGTCCCAAAACATATCAGAGGAATCGCCTGTGTGATGGGTATATGGTGATATGAAAGTATGCGCCTTGAAGGTTGAGGGCTGAAAACCAGCCCCCTGGTTTCAGTGCTGGGATTCTTGTTGCTAAGGTCCTGAACCATTGTGTTTTGATGAACTTGTTGAGGTTTCTTAAGTAGAGAATGCGCCTCCAACCTCCTCTCTTTCTGGGTTAAGAAATAATGGGAACAAAAGTCCTTCCCTCTGTGCTCTACCAGTACCAGTTCTACCACACCCAATTTTAGGAAATGGTGTACAGTAGAACTTGAGTTATGGATACTTCAAGAAGGGAGGTTGTCCATATCTCTGAAATGTTCCGTAACTCTGAAGAAGAGGTTACAGACTTCAGCCACACTGAGGATCAGGGCTGCAGCTGTGTGGGGAGGGAGGGGACCTGCAGGAGCATTGGGGTTCAGTGCTTTAAACCTGGTGGGAGCACTGAAGCTTGGAGCTTCAGTCCCACAGCTCCGTTCATGGCTTCAAACCTGCAGGGGGCACCAGGGCTCGGGGCTCCCCCCAGCTCCACTTCTGGCTTCAGTGGGGGCTTGGGGCTTTAGCTACAGGGGGAGTGCTGGGGCTGAAACTGATGCTCCCTTTTTAGCTAAACCCCAACGTTCCCCATGGAGCTGAAACCAGAAGTGGAGCTGTGGGGCTGAAGGCCCAAACCCCAGTGCTCTCCCCAGGTCTAAAGCCCTAAGCCTCAGTGCTCCCAAGGGTCAGAAGCCCTGAACCCTACCCCCTGAGGCCTGCAGCACTGACCCCCTTGTACAGTATTTGCCCCCCCTTTTTTTTGTCGTTTGCACTGTTGCCTGATTGAAGATTTCCAGTTCCACATGTTGTTCAGTTGACTGATGAGTACATAACTCTGGTGTTTGTATCTTTGAGGTTCTACCGTACTTCCTGTCTTTAAAAGGTGCTCGTGAGAGGGGTCCCTGAAGAGGGATGGTCGGGGAAATGGAGGTTAACTGGACGGAGTAACCAGTGTTGAGAATTTCCAGCACCCATTTGTCCAAAGTAANGTCCATAACTCTGGTGTTTGTATCTTTGAGGTTCTACCGTACTTCCTGTCTTTAAAAGGTGCTCGTGAGAGGGGTCCCTGAAGAGGGATGGTCGGGGAAATGGAGGTTAACTGGATGGAGTAACCAGTGTTGAGAATTTCCAGCACCCAGTTGTCCAAAGTAATAGTTCGTCATGCTGGGCAGAATGGCGTCAAACGGTCTGTAAAGGGACAGATGGTAGAAAGTGGTTTCAGCACCTGGAATTGAGGGAAGTCTCTCACACCCTCAACCAAACCCTCAAATTTGATGTTTTGAGAGACGTTGTTGCGACGTACAAGGTTCACGTCAGAGTGGCCTACATTTTGTGGGTCTTTGCCTCTGTGGCCAAGTGTAAGATGCTGTCTTGACCATTGTGCTGGTTAATATCTGCCTTGCTTTTGTTTTTGTGCAGATACGTAGATGCCTAAAGACCAAAAAGTCGCTCTTTCAGTGTGTGAAGGGACTCATCGGTCTTACCTGCAAATAATTTTGTGCTTTTAAAGAGAAGATCCTATATGGTGGATTGTACCTCCTTTGGGAGCCCAGACAAGTGAAACCATGCATCACTATGGCAGTTATGATGGCTCTTGCCACCATGTCTGCTGCGTCTGAGGATACCTACAGAGCTGTTCTTGCTAGATGGCGGCCTTCAGAGATGACTGATTTAAATTGCTCTTTGTCTTTAGGGATAAAGTTAATAAATTCAGACATTTTGGAGTAATTTATGTGACTGTATTTGGCCATCAATGCTTCATAATTGGCTATTCTGAACGGCAAAGTTGCTCCCAATAGGCCTTCTGGCCAAAGAGGTCCAGTCTTTTCCATTCTTGTATGGAGTAGTTCTTGAGTGGTGTTGTCCGTCCCGTTCGCTGACCATCTCTACCACCAGTGAGACTGGTTGGAGTTGTGAAAAATAGAAATTCTAGGCGCTTCAATGGGACGGAATACTTTTTAATCGGCTCTTTTACAAGTAGGAGGGATTGTTGCGGGAATCTGTCAGATGGTCTTGGCAGGATCCATGAGTGCCTTTCTTATGGAAAGAGCAATTTTGCATGAGGCCAACGTGTAATATGTCCAACAACTTGTGCTGAAACTCAGCAACCTCTTCCAGAGGTGTTTGGAGTATGTTGGCAATTCCTTTAAACAGCTCCTGAAATCATTTAAAATAGTCTCCTGTTGCAGGTGGTGGGAGCATGATGGCCTCGTCTGGAGAGGAAGAGGAGATGTTGGTTGTTGGTGGGGAGGTGGGTCTTCTTGCCTATCATGCAGAGGAAGAAGTGCTACGCTGCAGAAACAAGTGTTGCTCTGTGTGGGTTTCTGCAGTATATAAAGAAATGCTTTCCAAGGTTTTTAGGCAAGGTTAATAAGAGGTCACCAAGGGAGAGGCTAGCAAGCCAGGGCTCAGAAATTCAAATGGAGTTTGTTAATGGCACAGAGGCTTTGCGGGCTGCAAGTTACTCATCCCGAATAAAAATCTAGCTCTAGAGGGAAGAAAAAACACAGCAGAGTCCACAAAACTAGATTAGCAAATGTCTGAACAAAGAGCCCACGGAGCTCAATGTCATGAACCATTCAGCTCTCCTATGAGGAACCAAGAAGTGGAAGCCCAAATAAACAATTGCATCAGCTTTTTTTTAATGCCACCTCAGAATCTAACTCTACAAAGTATCGGAGGATCTGTCAAATACTCTTCAGAGAAAAAGAGCCTTTCACAGCCAAAATTTCCATATAGCCACAGGCTCAAAAATGGATCAAAGATCTCTCTACTAGCTCCTTCATGATGATGACAAGGCATGAAAGAGTAATTAAAAGCAGCTGAACAACAGCTGTGGATCCAAATGTATGTGACAAAGGTTTTTCATAAGACTTACTATTATAGATGCTCAAGTGTTCATAGCATATAGGCAACTCCTTACTTACAAGTATCAGTGTTTTGTTATGTTGTAACTTTACAAACATTACATCCATTCAGTATTGCTATTCACAAAATGTCACACCTGCAGAACTAGTAAGAAGCATTCACTTTTCATAGCTAAAGTTTGACTCTGTGCAAGTTTCCTAGAACGAATTCTCCCACCCTCCCGTTTCCTTGCCAGGTGAAATATGCACGTCACAATACTCCCAAGGTTCATTTCCAAGATATATGCACATGAACCTTCTTTGAAGATTTAAAAAAAAAATCACAGAAATGTAGGGCTGGAATGGACCTTGAGAGGTCATCAAGTTGAGCCGTAGAGCCCCCTGCACTGAGGCAGGACCAAGTAAACCTAGACCATCCCTAACCGGTATGAGGATTCCACAACCTCCCTTGGAAACTTATTCCAGACCTAAAATACACGTATAGTTCTTCCGAATAGCTAACCTAAATCCTCCTTTCTGCATATTAAGCCTATTACTTCTTGTCCTACCTTCAGTGTAAAATGATCACGTCCTCATTGTAACAGCCTTTAATTTGAAGACTGTTTCAGGTCCCCTCTCACTCTTCTGTTCTCAAGACTAAATATGCCAAGTGTTTTTAATCTTTCTTCATAGGTAAGGTTTTCTAAACCTTTTGTCAATTTTGTCCTTTGGACTCTCCATTCCACATCTTTCTAAAGAACACTGGACACAGTACTTGAGAGGAGGCCTCAGCAGTGCCAAGCAGAGCAGGACAGTTATCTCCAGTGTCTTGCATATAAACACTACTGTTAATACATTCCAGCACATTAGTCTTCCTCAAAACTTTCACATTGTTCACTTACAATCATTTTAACAACCAGATCCCTTTCAGCAGTACTTCCACCTAGCCAGTTAGTCCTCATTTTGTAGTTATGAGGTTGATTTTTCCTTCCCAAGTGTAGTACTTTCCATTTGTCTTTATTGACTTTTACCTGGTTTATTTCAGACCAATTCTCTAATTTGTCATGGGCATTTTGAAATCTAATCCTGCTCTCCAGAGTGCTTGCAACTGCTCCCATCTTAGTGTCATCCACAAATTTTATGAGCACTCTCTCTCTCTCCACTTGATTATCCAAGGGGAAAATAAAGATTGACTACTACTAGACTCAAGACTGACCTTCTCAGATACAACCTCCCAGATGAACAGCAAACCACTGAGTGAAGTCTTTCAACCAGTTGTGCACACACCCTATAGTAATTTCATCTAGACCACACTTCACTTGTTTGCTTATGAGAAGGTCATGTGGAACCATGCCAAAAAAGTCCTACTAAAATCATGTCTACTGCTTCTCCACTAGGCCTGTAACCCTGTCAAAGCAGGAAAGTAGGTTGGTTTGGCATGGCATGATTTTCTCTTGACAAATCCATGCTGGCTATTCCTTATAAACCTAGATGCTTACAAATTGATGGTTTAACAATTTATTCTAATATCTTTACAGGTACGAAAGTTGCCATAACAAAGCAACGTATATTTGCTCATTACTATTACAGATGATGCCTGATTAAGGAAAAGGCAGTTGTCAGCGTCCCTAAGGAGATATAGGTAAGGTGGATCTCCAAAAAGCAAAAAAAGTATCTGTGCTACATTCCCACTCACCCCTTTACAAAGCTGGCCTGCAAAGATGTCTTATTTATTAAGCTGCTGCCTCTGATGTGCAAGCACCAGAGAACAGCAGAGATCCCTCTGTCTGCAGCACCTGGTAGTCGGAGGCACCGATTTTCCTGTGCATCACTCTTTTCCAGTGTTTCGATCTGCACCAAAATCAATAAGGTTGTGCCCACTGATGCCTAGAACCTTCCCTGAAATTTTGGAATAAATCAAACATGCAGTTTCAAAGTATTCACATTACAGACACAAGTGTCAGTGATGTGTTAGACCTCACTTCAAGTAGTCCAAAATTTTCAGAGACTGATTTTTATGGAAATGTATCAGTATTTCCAATATCTCCAACTCTGACACTTCCAAGCATGATCTTCAGGCTAACCGAGCTCTTTCATAAAAAAACTATCATACAAAAAAGTCACTAGGTGTTGATGACCTTACACAGAACAGAAAAATTAACAGAAGCTTCCATCACAACATTTATATACAGTAGGCTAGATAATTCATCTCAGCTGAAAACATAGGAAAGAATGGAGTTTGTAGCATCAAGTTCTTTAAACATTTAGTTAATTTAAAAGCTTACCATACAAATGTGTGTTCCTTCAAGAATATTCCTTTTAACCCAAATCTTACTGTTATTTCAGTTGAAAGTCTTCATAATCTATTTATACTCATTGGGCTAGATTCTGCAAGTGAGAACTGCAAGAGTGTAAGACAACACTCAACAGGGAAAAAAGCCCCTTCTGTAAAAAAAATGGGAGGCAATCAACCAACCATCTCTTCTTGTATTTTCAGACTACGTGCACTGGGGAGCAGGCTCAGTTTTCCATCTGGTGACCTTCTACATTTGTTGAGAGAATTGTAAGAAGTTTGTAATCCTGACATCAAAGAAATACATGCAGAAAACTTAAAGGAAAGCCTTAGTTTGCCCTCACAAACATAGCAGTATTTAAGTGTGACTCATGAGTTGATGAGATGATCTAGAGATGGAGTGTAATGTGAAGAGAGCAAAGGGTGAAGGACAGAGCTCTGGGAGTATGGGAGCAGTGGAGTTCGACAAACCACCGACAAACCACGAAAGACACTGAAAGAACAGTCAGAGCTAAATGGAGACTCAAGAGAGGACAGTACTTTGAAAGCCCCATGCGGATAAGATGTCACGGAGGAGGAGATGTTTGACAGTATCAAAAACAGGAGAAAAGCAAAGGAGAATATGAATGGAGTAGAAGCTCTGTGGGTCCTCCAGGAAGAGGTCATTAGACCATAGTGAGTGGCTCCTATAGAGTGGAAACTTCAAAAGCCAGACTGAAAGGAATCAAGACAGTTGGAGCAGAGGAAATCAGTGCATTGCATGCTTCATAGATTATACATAATCCAACCCTGAAGATTTTAACATTATGCCCAGATTACACACAAAGACAAATACAAAGAGTGAGTTGCTAAAGTGAGGATAAAAGGTGACATGCTTCAACTACATATAAAAAGCTTCAGATGCAATACAAAAAAAGTATCAATGAGATTTTTGGATTACAAATAAACCAGGGAAGGGACAGCCCTTTCTACACCATAAGGGAAGGTACCTTGATATAATTTAGACAGAATACAGAGAAAATTTTAAAAAGGTATTGGATCATTTACACCCGTACTTCTCAAACTTTTGTACTGGTGACCCCTTTCACATAGCAAGTCTCTGAGTGTGTCTCCTCCCCCCACAAATAAATATATAAATAAGTTTTTAATTTAACACCATTATAAATGCTGGGGGAGGCAAGGCGGGGTTTGGGGTGGAGGCTGACAGCTCGTGACCCCCCATGTAATAACCTTGCAACCCCCTGAGGGGTCCCGACCCCCAGTTTGAGAACTCCCGATTTACAGGAAATGTTTGAGAGCTAAAATATGTATAGTGTGGCTGAACCACCAATGAGGCAGCATAGGACAGTCCCCTGTAAATTTATTAAGGACAGACATCAAGGAGTGATGGTGTTAGTCCCAAGATATGAAAGAGACAAGGTAGGTGAGGTAATCTCTTTTATTGGACCAATTATTTATTTATTGGACCAATAAAAGATTACCTCACCTACCTTGTCCTATTAAGGAGTAAGAAATTTAGAATTTTCCAAAGCAGACAACTAGAAAAAAAAATTAGGAAATATTTCCTGAGTATCAGCTTAGTTTCATCATTACTAGGTATTACAGACTGTACAATTGTTGATACTTAGGTCAGAGTATTTGTTTGACTGTATGCAATTTAAATATTCAAGTTAATTAATACGTCTATGGAAAGAATCTATATTTAAAAATCAGGAAAATACTGGGAAACATTATCACGAACAATCCAGCAGGAGGACTGTCATATCTTAAAGGAAATCAGGAATTAGAGATGAAAAATACCTATGAATCAGTAATTCAGAAAAGCCTGTTTCTCATTACATTGTCCTTTAGTCACACACTGTCCTTGGTCTGATGCCATTTCATATTTCAATATCTTGAATAGGAACAGTTTGGAGGATTGTTGTCAAGACTCAAACTATAACCTTCGAGGTTGTCATGGTCCAGGAGGCTTACATTAAATGGGTCACCAGGCACTCTACACAGCTTCCTCCTTTTCAATTCACCCACTACACGCTGCCAGATTGAATATATCTAATCAATGCTTCAAACATGATTGTACTTTGAGAGCTTAGCTTACAACTAATAAATTTTTATATCCTTTTAAAATTCAAGTGCTTTATAACAGATTTCTACAGGGTGAAATATGTCTGACCAGTCTAGAGAGTTTAAGAGCAGTTTCTGGCTATACAGTTTTTCAGTAATCTGAAAAATAATGGGGTGCTCAGTGTGCTAGATTGCATGTTAATAAAGTGTTCTAGCTGAGTGACTAATACCTGGTTATGGGTGCCTCAAGTGTGCACACATGTAGTCCACATACAAATATGGGTCTATAGTGTCCATTGTGAAAGCCATTAGACCAAATAGAAGTGACATACTTCAGAAATGTTCCTTTCATGCAGGAGGCAGCAGACACCTACCTGCGCACATGCAGAATTCATGTCCCCCACAGAATTTTTTTTCCTCCACAAAAATACTTTCTGCCAGAGAGGTGCTGCAGTTATATGTTTTGCCCACCAGGGGCTATTGTGGCATCAGAACAGAGGGCAGTTTCTCCTAGATGGGAGCAGCCAATCGCCAAAAGGGAGGAGAAGAGGCTGCATTCCTCACAGTGCCCTATCAATGGGGCCAGGTGGAGATGGCATGGGCTTTTGGAGGGACACATAGGGACGGGGCAAATGTTCCTGACTGAAATGAGATAGGCTAAGAGTCAGCCAGGATCTGCATGGGGGAGGTTCCCCAAACTCCCTAACAATCCCTCTTCCCACCCCCACCCCAAAAAAAAAAAACCCACACTACACACACACACTACACACACACACAGTTCTATACTGCTCCCAACCATACCCAACAACCCTACAGAGATTCACTCCCAGGGTTCTTCCCAACAATTACTTACCTCTCCCTAAGCTCCTCCATTTCCCCTGACTCCCTCAAGCCTTTGTGCTGCTTCTGAGTGGTATAGGAAATAAGTTTCTGTATTGTAGTTTAAATGAATTATTACTCAAAGTTCTTGATTAATATGCCTAGTAAGGAATTTGTCAAAAAATATTTCCTGAATCTTTTTTGTCGTCTGTATTGTTACAGACACACTTGCTGACAGTTATTTTGATAAACGTTACCAAAATAATTGAACTGGTGTGATTAGATATTATTTTGACAAAATAAAATATGCAGAATTTTTCATTTTTTGATGCAGAATCACCCCAGGAGTATGTACTGCACCAAAGGCAAAAGAAGAGATAGTGAAATCTACAAGAGAGAAAATTCACCAGATGAAACAAACAGCAGGTGGATTGCTGTTTATGACAAAAAACAAACGATTGTTAAGGTATATCTGGGTGGGTATAAGAAAAAAAATGCATAGGATCCTTCACCTGGGAGGCAAGCTGAGGGAGTACTTGTCTCATGAAAGGAGGATCACAGCAAAGCCTGGCTGAAAAAAGTGCTGCAAGGATTTTGGGTAACCCACATCCTACAAGATGAGCGTATCTAGTTAATTAAGTCTAGGCTCTAGAATGCTATTATGATTTTATTTAATGTGTAACCATTTGTTTCCAACTCTTCTACTTGCTACTACTTAAATTTCTCTGCTTTTTAAATAAACTGATAGCTATGTTTGTAGCGAAATCAAGTAAGTGCTGCCTGTTAAGCAGAGCAGTGATCTGAAATGAAACTGGTAAACTGAGGTGCTCATTTATTTGAAAGCAGCAAATCTTTGAATACTGTGAGCATCCAGTGGATCAGGGCCTGATACTCCAGGGAGATGCTTGGAGAGCTCGAGGGTTGGCATGTGCCTATCACTAACCTGTAGAGAGACAGAAGGGCCTGCAAGGCCTAGAGGGGAGTGCTTGTAGAATTGGGGACTTCACCCCCTGCAAGCATAGGTGAGGCTTCCTCACACTAAAGGCAGGTGGTAGCAAGGTGCCTCAACCATGGGTGCCCCTGTAAGTGTCACAACTGGGATCTCAGTCATATCTTCATTTCAAGTCTCAAATCTGACTGACGTATGTATTTCTGTGCACTTTCACAGCCTTGGTTGAGTGAAGCCTCGTACCTCTACCCTAAAAAGGTAGCAAAGTATTATTCTCCTCCTGCAAATAAGAGGTTTCGGAAGTCCACTTCCGGCATAGCTCAGAACAGAATTCAGCTTTGTGAGACAGACAATGCCTTTCAGAACAAGGTTACAACTCCATGCTTGTCTATGCTATCTCACCACTAGCTCTCAACCATGCACAGACAGGAATAAGAATCCAGGGAACCCTCATACCCAACATTCCACTGCTATGTCAAGTTATTACGTAACTCAGTGGCAAAGGGCATACTATATCCTCTCTAATGATTTATCCATACAGGCTAACAGTTACTGCCTTGTAGCTCAAGTGGTAGAGGTGTATGCTGGGAATCTGAAAGTTTAAGGGTTCGAATCTTGATGACAAACCACGCAAGAAACCCCCTAATGGGGGTGTGTGACCAAATTTGTTTTTTCAGCTCGCTTTAGAAACCTGGTCACCACGTGTTTTTTTTTAAATCAAGTCAACAACAAAAGACAGCCTTTTAAATTGTTTTCCGCTATAAACCCTATCATCACTTGTCAATCATGGAGTGACGCACAGCAACAGTATTTTATCAGTCATTTGTCATGTATAAAAAACAGCCAGCGTGACACGTTAGTTAAGGTTGGAAGGTATGTGCTGAAGCTGTTGTCTTGCTACAAAAGAAGAGGAAAGTCAAGAACCTGCAAGGGAATAGCAACCAACAGAAAGATTACATACTACCACTTCTGGCAGAAGACTTGAAATCATTCTACCTGACAGAGATGAACATGACGTTAATATACTACCCAGTACAATATAGAAGGCATCGCATCTCCCCAAATCATCAATGGAACCATTTTTTGGAAGGTTAATATTTCCATTTAACCTGAAACATGAAACTAAAGTGGAGAATTAGTTACATCAGGGCTCTGAAACAGCCAGACACTCCTGTCAGCAGGATTTGAACCCTTAAACTTTAGCTGGTCTGGTTGCAAAGAAAATCTCAGACAGCATAAGCCAAGGCTTTGTCTAAACACGAGTTGTACTTCTTTAATGATATTTGTACAACCCACTCATTACCCCCACTGTGGTGAAGTTTTCAGTACAGATGTGTTTTATAGCAGCATAGCTATTCCCATACAGAAAAGTTTTATCAAGAAAGCCAGGCTCCTGCAGTATTAGTATTGGCTGCTCAATGTTCATTAGACTCTTGTTCCTATATAGGAAGCAGATGAAGTCTTCTAAGAAGGCATAAGCATGAGCCCCTTTCTGTCTAAGAGCCATTAGCAGAACCACCAAGACATTCATAATACCTAAGGCTATGCAGCAAGGCAAAATGGCATCACATTCAAAGTCTGGGCATGCAAGGATCACTCAGGAAAGTGAGCATATGCTGCAGAGAACCTTAGTGTTGCTGAAACTGTATACTTTGCTATGACTCCACTTGACTCATCTGGCAACTCGAGTGGGATAGAAATCCAAACACTGAATTAGGAGTCCAACATACTATTCATTCTGCTTTGGGACACAGTTATTGGGGGATTTCCCAGCCAGACTTCATCACATTTTGCAGGAAAGCTTTTAGGAGTCTAATTTTAATCCAAAGAAAATGTTTTACTTTGTTTTGCTGTCTGACTAAAAGGCTCATGGAGAAACAGAAGACAAGAAAAAGGGTCTAGGTAAGAAATGAACTGAGGCTTTAAAAGTATACTTAAGGATGTTTTTTCTATAGCCCCCTTGTTTTACCTCCAGTCTGGACTTCAAGAGCTGACCTCTCCCCCAAAAGAACAATCTGCGCTGTTGCGCCAGATTCTTGATTTTATCCCCTTGTGAAATCTATATTTTGAATCCATTTCTTCTTTTAATACTGAAAGGCTTACTGGTTCCTGTGGAAGGGTTTGTTTATGAAAGACACCAGTGATTTGGAAAGTGACTTCATTTCTAGCACACCTTTGCTCCAAAGACTAGAGATCTGTGACCGAACTTAAAATGGACAGTTTTTTAGGGCAGCCTCTTACAAAGGCTGTAATGCTCAGACTCTTTTGTTGGCAACAGAGCAAAAGAATTTGCCAGTGAGGCAGGGTTGTGGGACTCCGATAATTCTGACTGTCCTTTAGGAATGCTGCTGCTTTGATCCCCCTTGCCAGGGCACCTAGATCAAAGTCATGAGGAGGGGATGCAGATGTCTGCCTAGGCATGTTGGGGGGGTGCCCAAGATTGCAAGTCTCATGAAATTACAGACAGGAACCAAGTTAAAGGGGTGGGGATAGAGGAGTTCCACAGGGGAATCAGTTTTGATCCTAGTATGCACTGAATGCCATTGACCCATCGCTTTCCCTTCCCAACTTGGAAGTCCCCAAAATTGGCCCAAGGGTCCCTGCTGCCATCTTGATAGACCCATCTTTGGTCTCTCTCACGTACAAGATCACAGAAGAAGATCCATTACCTGAACCAGTCAGTCACTACCAGTGTCCGATGAAGCAGACTCAAGAAACTGGTAATAGCAATTTTGCCTTCGAGAAAGCACCCTTTTACTGCTTTCGCTATTTCCTGGAGTGGAGAGAGGGGGCATCACTTGTTGCTCCCCTGCCAGAATTCCTTGCCAGTCACTGGGGAGGAAGCACTGAGCAATTCATCCTGGGCTAGGCCAAAGTTTGGAGGGGAAGAGGGGGTGCCTTTTCCTGATCATAAAACCACTACCTTTGGCATGCTATCAAGGAAGTGGTGCAGGAAGAACAGGGTCTCCTTTTAGGCTTCTTCTCTGCTTGTTTATTGTCATAGGATAAAACAGAGGCACCTGCTACAGCAGTGCCTGAGGAATAATAGGAAGCTATCTACCCCAAAAACTAGCCAAAGAATTAGGCACAGATTCAGCCAAACTGAATTTCTGGTTCAGTTTAGGTTTTGTCTAGGTTAGAAGAGTTTTAGATTCAAAGAAATACTAGAATTCTGATGCATGGAACTCTGTCCATCCTGCAGCTGTGAAAGTAGAATAAGATTGGTAGGCTGTTCAACAGATAGGGCTAACACCTGTTAGTCCTGGCTTAAGGGCAAGAGTTCTACTTCCAAGACTGAAAATAGTCTCAACGTTTGTGTGTCAAGTGTCTACAAAATTGATGGTAATAAATATTTGTCACTAGGAACAGACTCCTTACCTTGTGACTTCATCACTTCAGAAGTTTTTTAAAAAAGGAAACAGGCTCATAAAGCAAAGCAGCTCTGAGCAATTTGGCTATAGAGTATGCCAAGTTTTTAATCTTGTGCTTCCAGGATATGCGCAGTCTCATCCAGGGCAAGCCCCATGAAAGCCATTTTAAAATAAAAGGCTCTGAGGCAGAACTTAAATACAAAGATCCAGATCAATGATGGTAAAACAAATCCAAGATTAGTATAAATGTACTCAATTTTACCCTGGCTTGCTGGGCAAGCTATTTGGTTTCATACAAGCCAGCCTAACTGGTTTCTACACATCGAAATATTGACTCAACTAATTAAATCAATTAAAAAAAAATCAAGAATATTTTCTAAGGTAGTCATATATATAAGCCCATAAAATCTATCTGCATGCAACTGAAATACATCTTTTCATCTCGGATCTAGTCTTAGGATCCTTATTCCAAAACAGTAAAGCTTCTAAATACCCAATGCAATAAACAGCCTAAAAAGGGGGTGTTTCCCCAGGACAGCAAACCTTCCAAAAGGAGTGTGTATTTCCTCTGTCCCATATCACCTCCACTCACCACATCAGATTCCTTTGACTGGTAAGAATAAGTTAGGCTGGCAAACTCTTTTCTGCCCACACTCTCAAGACTATTCCCTCCCAATTCCCTCACCAGCCATTCCCAGTTCCTCCTCCACCCACAGCTCCCTGACCAACCACTGCCTGTTCTTCCCCCAACCCCCATACTAGCTCCTCATCTCTCTCACCACCACCTCTACATGTCCTTTCTTCCTCCCCCTCTCCAACCCCCAGTGTGGCCACTTCCTCTCCTTGCCCAGTCTCCTTTAAAATCAGACTAGATGACGGAATGGTCTCTTCTGACTTTAATGTATGAATCCTCCACTACTTCCACATATCCAGTTCTATTCTCCTTGCCCAGCCAGTCCAAGGTTCCCTGTCCTCTCCCCACCCCACTCACCAGCCTCCAGTCCCAGTCATGTGCCACTCACCCACCCACAACCTTGTTCCAACATATTCCCCCCACATCTACCCAGGTCTGTCTCTTATCCCCCTGTGCATTCAAGTCAGTCAGTTTCCTCCTCTACACTCCCTGGGCATCAGGAGGGGGGGAGCACTGAGAAAACAGAAAACAGGCTCTCTACCCTAAGTTTAGCACAGCTACAACTACAAGGAAATGCCTGCTCAGCATGGACTGAATCTTGGAGTTCTAGCAAGTCTCTACTGAGGATAAGTGAACTGCAACTTTTAAATGCAAAATTTTTTTTGGTGAATCTGGGCAGATTTTTTTTTTTTTTTTATAGGGCCAGCAAAAGGCACATTCTTAACACAAAGGCCACCAACCCACTAGATTTTAAATCCCTGCTCCACAGCATGGGGGTGCTAGACTTTTTCAAAGGCAAAGGTCTCTGGAGTTCAAGAGTTAAAAAAAAAAAAACCCTATCCTCTTTTTGAAATGACTGAACTCTGACCAAAAATCTTCAAAACAATTAAGCCCGATGTAGACACCCTGCACAGAAAGTTTCAGTTCAAAGAGTTAAAGTTTGGCAACCTTAAAAGCAACTGAAAACAAGGCTTTATCCCAGAAAGTGGTAGACAACCTTAACAGGCTCTGCTTAGAATAATGTCTCCAAGACGCCCAGCAACAAAAGCTCAGCAATGGAGAGCCCCAAGAATATAGAGTACTACAGGACCAAGCCGGAGTGTCTGCAGCAACTTTTTCCCAAAAATCAGCTTCTAAGAGATTTATCAGGACTTATCTAGATGAATAGTTTGTGTGCAGCAAGCTGCGGATGTAAATCTACACTGCACTATCAAGCTGCACACTGTGTGGACCCTGCGATGGCACATTAGAAGTTCTCTAGTGCATACTGACGTACTCCACTTTGAAATGGGAGTTCATCAATGCACTAGGGAACTTTTAGTGCACAACAGCAGGATCCCCACGGACAGTTACTGTGAGGTACACTAGTGCACTGCAGATTTACATTCCAGCTTGCTTCACACTAACTGTTCATCTTGATAACCCCTTGACAACTTTGCACCATGCCTTCAGTAAAATTGTGCATTATGCTGCCAATCTGATCTCCCTTATCCCATCTCAGTTCAGTGATAAAAGTGAGCAGGTATAACAAAACATGTTACTTGACTCTGAACACTCAAAAAAATGAAATTGCTCTTTAGTAGAAAACAGCATCTTTTAAGATTTGACATTGAAGCATACTCATTCAGAATTGTACTAAGCTAGAATTTAATACAGAGACTATAGGTATAACTGTATCCTCAACTCTAAGTTCTCAGAAAGCAAGGACTTGATTTTGGACTGTTGCTCTTCTCCAGTGCCTTGGTTAAAACTTGCATGGCTTCTGTAGTGCTGGACACAACGTCCATACGGTGCATCCACTGTCTGTCCTCAGATATACTTGGACCCTGTCCATTGTAAGCAATGGGTACTTTTTCTACTGTAGAAAAGGCTTTAGAAGTCCTTCTGGGAGAACTGTGCCTAACATGATTTTGTAGCACGTGGACCAAGTTATCAATTCTGCTTTCTATACTGATGGAATACTGCAGAAGATGAAGTTTCACGTAATGAGCTGCAATTATAAAGCTTGCTAATCATTTTGACAGTCTGACTTTAGACATTGTAATTATGAGTCTCTCCTTCCCCCCCACCCATTTTAACATTAATGCAAGGGCTTTATGACCGCATTTGTACTAGGGTTCACCTGTAAGTATTTGACACTAATTCTATTTCAATGACAGGTATCAATTATTCTTTAAGTATTTGTTCACATGTATCCCATTCTTAGTGTTCATGCACCTCATTAGTCAAGAATGGATTCTTTTAACCACCAGTGTCTGTAGAGGCATGCCTGCACCCTCCTAGTTGCCCTCGTACCCCATACCCAAGAGCATAAAGGGTGGAGGGGGGCCTGCCACCCCTTAGTTCCTTCTGACTAGCTGTAGCAATGGAGACCACCTTTCCAGTGTCTGCCTCCTTCTCTGCAATTCTGTAGAGTGCAAAATGGTTTAGAGGCCCTTAAAGTGATTAGAATATTCAGAGCTAGTAGCACCACCTATTAAGGTTGCCGGACACTAGATCTGTCTAGCAAAAGAGTCTACTGCTCTGCCAGACTCCAGATGAGTATTGCTAACTACCAGATGCTTCTTGCAAAATATGAGTGCACTGGGACAAACTGACTCCATTTATGGAAAGTCTCATGCATAGGGAAGAACTGAATTCCAGGGGGGAACTTCCCTACAGGCTGCTTTAGAGGAGTCTGACATAGCTGCATGCACCACAGCCACCTTGGAACCAGGAGGATCTTTGCATCATCACAAGTCATCAGGAATACCCATAGTGGTCCAAACCATGAGAGAGGATTTTCCAGTCAATGGTTCCATCTCTTCAACTCAAAAATCAAAGAGACTCACTGCTCATTAAAGGATTCTAGAGCCTTTCTGAATCCTCTGGACTTCTATACCTCAACCCCAAGAAGACAGCAAGCCAGATTCAAACCTCCTTCAGATCCCTCTGCTCTACACTATGACAACCCACAGAGGGAGGACACAGAGGTTCCAATGAAAACTACCCATTGCCTCTTCAGCAGCTACAATGCACTCAATGTCTTCCTCTCAACAGGTTTCATGTAACTCTTGACAGCCTCTCAAAAAGCATCTGGAGGCTCTATACTCATTCCCCACCCTGCTTCTGACAAGAGCTTCTTCCCCCCGCCACAGGAAGCCTAAACTAGGATCACCACCAACTGCTGAGTCAGAGATTATCAGCAACAAGTATTACCTACCATTCCAATCCATACCTACCCGGAACCACCCATGTTCTGTCCCACTTCTGGAACCTCATCTCATGAGAGACTATTGAAGCAAGAGGTGGACTCTTCTCCTGCATCTTGGAGAAGTAGAAAAAAAGTGCCCTTCAAGTTCAAGGGCAAGATTTTTTCCCCCCCTTTTTTTCCAGATTCCAAAGAAGAAAGGTGGTTGGTGTCCTATTCCAATCCTTCAACATCTCAAATTTATCAATCATTTCAAGTTGAGGATGATCACTCTAGCTTCCTAATTCCCTTGTTAGATCCTCAAGACCAGTTCACAGCTCTCAACCTTCAAGAGGCCTGTTTTCATAATTTGTACATCTGGCCCTAGGAAATACCTCTGGTTCCTAGTAGGAACATCTCATTACTAGTACGGAGTCCCCCCCTTTGGTCCTTTCACAACAGAGTGGTCACCAAATGGTTGGTAGTTAGATGTTCACTTGAGACATGGCATCCACATCTACCATATAGCTTTGACAGGTCAATCTGGGAAGTTCACCTCAGTGGTGGCTAACTCTGTCCCAATAACTTTAAAGCTCTTCACCACACTAGGCTTTAAATGCAGAACAAACACTGATTCACAGCAGTGTTTGTAGGAGCCATGTTAGATTCCAGGTCAGGTCAGTGAAAACTTATCTTCCACAAGAAAGATTCAAAATTATAGAGGGTCTAACTTCCCTCACAGACATTAGTAAGAGCATACCTCAGACTTACGGGACATATGGCCTCATGCATCTGTGTGATAACATCAGAATTCATTCACCTACACTGACCTCAACCATGCTTGCACGGAGCGTATCTACCCAGCAAACAATATATAGTCATGATCCTGCAAGAAATATTCTCCTTGTTAAATGTGTAGAAAGACCCACTTGAGGTAGGTAAAGGAATTCATTTCTCTGAACCTCCACTTATCTATCAAGAGACTGGTGACAGAAGCCTCCACTCAAGGAAGGGAGGTTCATCTAGGTCACCTTCAAACAGATGCTATGGTCCCTTCAAGAAGTACATCTGCACATAAAATGTTCTTTTATTGGACCAGCTTCAGTTGGTGAAGGAGACAAGCTTCCTGACTCCTTCAGAAAAAACTGTAGCTAGAAAGCTGGTCTCTCACCATTAGAAGTTAGTCCAATAAAAGATAATACCTCACCCACTTTGTCTTTTTAATATCCTGGGACCAACACAGCTACAACATCCCTGCTACATACATACATATTCTGGGACATTTGCCATCTTCCTGGCATGCAAAACATTCCTACTTCTACTCCAGGGATCCATACTCTGCACCTGCTGATTGATAACACTACAGCTATGTAACATGACTGAGGAAGAGGAGCTAGTCATCTTCGATATGTCAGGAGGTCACTTGGCTCTATTCTTGATGTATTCATCACTGGATCATACTGATGGCCCTGAACCTTTCAGGCATTCATAACTCTTGAAGGTCTCAGACAACCGTGTGGTCAAAGATGCAATGGTGCAGAACATCTTTCATAAGTAAAGACTCCCATCAATAGATCTATTTGCCACAAGCCAGAACAAAAAGTGTCAAGCATTCTCTTCCAGAAGGATTTCCTGTCCAGGCTCACTGGCCATCCGATGCCTCTTTCATCCCCTGGCATCAGGGATTAATGAATGCCTTCCTGACAATCCCCAGGACACTGGAGATCTTGAGGCAAGGTGCAGGGTCCATCATCATGATATAAGTAAGAACATAAAAATGGCCATACGGGGTCAGAGCAATGGTCCATCTGGACCAGTATCCTATCTTCCCACAATTGCCAATGCCAGACACTTGAGAAGGAATAAACGATGAGAGATCACTCAATAATTGTCAGGTTCTAAATCCCAGCTTCTGGCACTCAGAGGTATAGGGACAAGCAGAGCATGGGGTTGCACCCCCGACCATCATGGACCTATCTCTGCTTATCTAATTCTTTTTTTAACCCAGTTATACTTTTGGCGTTCACAACATCCTCTGGCAATGAGTTCCACAGGCTGACTGTGTATTGTGTGAAGTAATACTTCCTTATGTTTGTTTTAAACCTGCTGACTATTAATTTCATTGGGTGATCCCTGGTTCTTGTGGTATGAGGGGGTGAATCATACTACTTTATTCACTTTCTCCACATCATTTATGATTTTATAGACCTCTATGATATTCCCCCTTAGTCTCTCCTCTAAATTTAACAGTCCCAGTCTTTTTAATCTCTCCTCATATGGAAACTGTTCCATACCCTTAAATCCTTTTTGTTGCTCTTCTATGCACCTTTTTCAATTCTAATCAGGGCCAGTGCAACCACTAGGCGGCCGCCTAGGGCACCTAGTGGTTGATGGCGCCTAAAAGCCCGCTCAGGCGAGGTGGAGGAGTGGAGGTGAGCTGGGGTGGGGGGGCACAGGGACGGCTGCCCGCAGTAACAGAGGGGGGCGCACAGGGGAACTGCTCCCCACCCCAGATCACCTCCACTCTACCTCCTCCGCTGAGCACACAGCCCCTGCTCTAATTCTCCTCTAATCAGTGCCCCAAGCCTGGGAAGGGAGGAGAATTAGAGCGGCGCCAACGTGCTCAACGGAGGAGGCGGAGCGGAGGTGAGCTGGGGCGGGCTCCCCGGGCGGGGTTAGCTGCCGTGGAGGGGGGGCTCCTCTGGTGGGAGGGGCGGGTGGGTGTGGTTAACTGCCACAGGGGTGGGGGGCGCGACGGGCAGGGTTAGCTGGGTGGGGGGATGGCGCAAGGTGGAAGTTTTGCCTAGGGTGCAAAACGTCCTTGAACTGGCCTGATTCTAATACATCTTTTTTGAGATTGTGAGACCAGAACCACGCACAGTAGCGGAGGTGTGGGCATACCATGGATTTATTTAGTGGCATTATGATATTTGCTGTCTTATTATCTACCCCTTTTCTAATGGTTCCTAATGTTGCATTAGCTGTTTTGACTGCCACTGCACATTGAGCTCATGTTTTCAGAGAGCTATCAACCATGACTCCAAGATCTTTCCTGAGGGGTAACAGCTAATGTATACCCCATCATTTTGAACGTATAGTTGGGATTAAGTTATCCAACTTGCATTGCTTTGCACTTAGCAACATTGAATTTCATCTGCCATTTTGTTGCCCAGTCACCCAGTTTTGTGAGACCTGTTATACCACTTTGCTGTCTGCTTTAGACCTATCTTGAGTAATTTTGTATCATCTGCAAACTTTGCTACCTCACTGTTTATGCCCATTTCCACATAGTTTATGAATATGCTGAACAGCACTGGCCCCAGTACAGATCCTTGAGGGACCCTGATATTGACCTCTCTCCACTGTGAAAACTAACTATTTACTCCTGCCCTTTGTTTCCTATCTTTTAACCAATTATTGATCCATGAGAAGATCCTCTTTCTTATCCCATGACAGCTTAAGAGCCTTTGGCGAGGGACCTTGTCACAGGCTTTCTGAAAGTACAAGTACACTATATTCACTGGACCCCCCGTTGTCCACATACTTGTTTACATCTTCAAAGAATTCCAATAGATTGGCGAGACAGGATTTCACTTTACGGAAGCCATCCTGACTCTTCCACATACCATGCTCATCTCTGTGTCTGCTAAGTCTGCTCTTTGAAACTGTAATAAACTATTTTCCTAGTACTGAAGTTATGCTTACCAGCCTGTAATCACCAGGATTGCCTCTGGACCCTTTTTTTAAAAATTGGGATATTAGCTATCCTCCAGTCATCTAGTGAAGAGGCTGATTTAAGGGATAGGTTACATACCATAGTTGTTACATCTTCAATTTCCTATTGGAGTTCCTTCAGAACTCTTGGGTGAATACCATCTGTCCTGGTGATAGCCCCAGCACAGTGAGTTTTGGTATTCAGATGTGGTGAACCTCTCAACACAGCTTACCCTGATCACATTACCTCCTCTGTCCAATATAGACAACAAAAATCCTGCATCGAGACCCAGCTGCTTTACATCTGAGCTCAGTTGCTGACTGGCAGCCCACAAGGAAACAAGACTACTTTTTATCAATACATTAGAAGCAAGAGGAAGACCAAAGACAGGGTAGGCCCACTGCTTAGTGAAGAGGGAGAAACAGTAACAGGAAACTTGGAAATGGCAGAGATGCTTAATGACTTCTTTGTTTCGGTCTTCACCGAGAAGTCTGAAGGAATGCCTAACATAGTGAATGCTAATGGGAAGGGGGTAGATTTAGCAGATAAAATAAAAAAAGAACAAGTTAAAAATCACTTAGAAAAGTTAGATGCCTGCAAGTCACCAGGGCCTGATGAAATGCATCCTAGAATACTCAAGGAGCTAGTAGAGGAGGTATCCGAGCCTCTAGCTATTATCTTTGGAAAATCATGGGAGACAGGAGAGATTCCAGAAGACTGGAAAAGGGCAAATATAGTGCCCATCTATAAAAAGGGAAATAAAAACAACCCAGGAAACTACAGACCAGTTAGTTTAACTTCTGTGCAAGGGAAGATAATGGAGCAAGTAATTAAGGAAATCATCTGCAAACACTTGGAAGGTGGTAAGGTGATAGGGAACAGCCAGCATGGATTTGTAAAGAACAAATCGTGTCAAACCAATCTGATAGCTTTCTTTGATAGGATAATGAGTCTTGTGGATAAGGGAGAAGCTGTGGATGTGGTATATCTAGACTTTAGTAAGACATTTGATACAGTCTCGCATGATATTCTTATCGATAAACTAGGCAAATACAATTTAGATGGGGCTACTATAAGGTGGGTGCATAACTGGCTGGATAACCGTACTCAGAGAGTTGTTATTAATGGTTCCCAATCCTGCTGGAAAGGCATAACAAGTGGGGTTCCACAGGCGTCTGTTTTGGGACCGGCTCTGTTCAATATCTTCATTAACGACTTAGATATTGGCATAGAAAGTACGCTTATCAAGTTTGTGGATGATACCAAACCGGGAGGGATTGCAACTGCTTTGGAGGACAGGGTCATAATTCAAAATGATCTGGACAAATTGGAGAAATGGTCTGAGGTAAACATGATGAAGTTTAACAAAGACAAATGCAAAGTGCTCCACTTAGGAAGGAACAATCAGTTTCCCACATACAGAATGGGAAGAGACCGTCTAGGAAGGAGTAAGGCAGAAAGGGATCTAGGGGTTATAGTGGACCACAAGCTAAATGAGTCAGTGTGACGCTGTTGCAAAAAAGCAAACATAATTCTGGGATGTATTAACAGGTGTGTTGTGAGCAAGACACGAGAAGTCATTCTTCCGCTCTACTCTGCGCTGGTTAGGCCTCAACTGGAGTAGTGTGTCCAGTTCTGGGCACCGCATTTCAAGAAAGATGTGGAGAAATTGGAGAGGGTCCAGAGAAGAACAACAAGAATGATTAAAGGTCTTGAGAACATGACCTATGAAGGAAGGCTGAAAGAATTGGGTTTGTTTAGTTTGTAAAAGAGAAGACTGAGAGGCGACATGATAGCAGTTTTCAGGTATATAAAAGGGTGTCATAAGGAGGAGGGAGAAAACGTGTTCACCTTAGCCTCTAAGGATAGAGCAAGAAGCAATGGGCTTAAACTGCAGCAAGGGAGGTTTAGGTTGGACGTTAGGAAAAAGTTCCTGTCAGGGTGGTTAAACACTGGAATAAATTGTCTAGGGAAGTTGTGGAATCTCCATCTCTAGAGATATTTAAGAGTAGGTTAGATAAATGTCTCTCAGGGATGGTCTAGACAGTATTTGGTCCTGCCATGAGGGTAGGGGACTGGACTCGATGACCTCTCGAGGTCCCTTCCAGTCCTAGAAATCTATAAATCTATGAAAAAAGAAATGTTCACGTGAAGTTCTGAATGTTGTGCTCTGAACCAGGAAAGCCTCAACTAAACTGATTCAGTTTTATAAATGGAAGAGGTTTTCTATTTAGGCATCTTAGCACCAGTGTCTTCTTTGACAATAGTCCAATATTGCTGAAATGGGTATTTGTTAAGCCTGCAACAATATGGATTTTCTATTAATTCCACAAGGGTCCATTAGCAGCGGTATCTGCACATTGCCCTCCCATGATTTTCCCTGTTCGGGAGCTCCCTTCCCTCTTGGAATGCCAAACTATTCCAGTTGATGGGTCCCCACACTGAGTCCTTAACAACCTGTTCCCTATACTGCCTATTGATGAAAGCTGCCTGTTGGTTGTCATTACCTCATCTTAAAAGATAGGGAAGATTCATGCCCTCGTGGCATGCGTTTCAGCTCCCCCCCCACACACACACACACACTTTTAAAGTGTTTCAGAAGGACAGGTACTCTCAGGCTTCATCCCAAGTTCCTTCCCAAGGTTGTTTCAGCGTTCCATATGAACCAATTAGTTACCTCCCAGTTTCTTTCAAGCCTCACACAATCTCAAGGAAAACAAACTTCATACACTTGATGTAGTAAGGGCATTGTTATATTACCTTAACAGGACAAAAACATTCAAGGAACCGAGCATGGGCTTTGCTGATATGGGTCTTTCAACTGTATAAGAACGTGTTATGAGTTAGCCAGGTTAGATCCACCCACCCATTAAAGCTCATTCCGCTAGGCAGCCTCAACAGCCTTTGGAAGAACAGAGAGGATAGATAGGGAGCTATTCTGTAATAAATTATTAATGCTCTTTGCTAACCTGGTTATTAGAATCTTTTCTGTATCAATATATTGGTGTAGTTGAATAGTGATTAAGGAAAAGAATGGTGAAAAGTCACTTGTCTTGAGACAAACACTTGATTTTGTTAAGTGACAATGTCAGGACAGGAAAAGATCTGCGCACACCAGACGTCGAAAGAACTGTGGCAGGTTTAAGAAGAAACACTACAAAATGATTAGGGAATTGTTAAGAGGAAATAAGCTGAGACACAAGCAAACCACCAGCTGTGGTGTCTTAAGTTAGTCCCGCCTAGGTTCCCTTCAGGGATGGTAAGCCTTTAGGTAAGAGGCTGGGTTTGAAATCCTTTTTAATCTTAATTATTTTAACATAGTAACAAAAAACAATACTTTAGTTTTAAGAAGGCTGTTTTGTCACTGAACTTTACTGGTCACAGACTCTGAAGGGAAGTACTGCAAATGTCAGAACTCAGTCAGACCCAATGGATAAGCACAGCTAATACACAGGGTATCATTGCCTAGGGACTGGACTAAGAGTAAGTGCAGAATTCCACCACAGGAAGGTAAAGGCACGAGGTCTGACACCTGAATGGGTGCACTCAGAGACCACAAAAGGGGACAAGTGCCACTACCCCTGTAACTATGAGTCCCCGTTTCTGAAATTTGTTGGGCAACTATGTGGATCATGGTCCACACTTTTGAGAGACACTAATCTTCATGGGAATCTTCCAGATCAGATGTGTGTCAGATCCCACAGCCAGGTAGTTCTACTCCTCTGGAATTCTGTATTGGCGAAGGAAGTTAGGAGTTGTACCCAATCTACCCTTCATCCCCTTAGATAGGGAGGTCACTGGTGTGGGCCCCAAAGGACACTGCTGACCAACTCAATCCAATCTCTCACACACAGAACGTATGCACATCAAGAATGGAATACATGTGGACAAAACGTTGCCAAAAACTAGAGTTACTATAAGGTAGGTAACTTTTTCTTTATCAAGCCAGTGAATACTAGCAAACTCAAGGGAACCAGTTCTGGTTAATGCTTGCACATGACTTATTTTTAGAAGGTAGTCTAAAATTCCTTCCCTGCCTCCTCCCTTTCAGAGTCTGAGTATGGCACTAGTGCATTCAAGAGCACCTTTAGGAGTATCCCTTTCACCCAGATGAAAACTTTACTCACTTCATCAGATGAAACTGTATTCACCCAATATATCTGTTAGTCTATAAGGTGCCACAGGACACAGTCGCTTTTTTACAGATCCAGACTAACACACCTACCCCTTTGATACTTTACAAGGTTGGCTCTTTTGCTTACTCCAAAATTCTGACAGCTAGTAAGTTCAAATGGAAAGGATTAGTCCCCCTCCCCTGCCCCTTGATTTTAGCATGAGCACATTACTATTCAGGGGAGAGGGAGACAGAGGAAGCAAGAACTAAATTAATTGTTCTGATAATTTCAGTCTTCACTAGCCAAAAACCACAGCCTCACATATCACACATCTGTCTCCATAAGAACTATTCTACCAAATTAACAACCATGGCCATTCTCCCATTAAAGGCTTTTTTCAACCATTTACTTGGTACTTAACTTTTTATGGCACTTAGCTTCACATTATGCTCAGCAGTGCATGTAACACATGGCCAATGGCCATGTGCAATCTCCCAAATCCCGTTCCCAAAACTAATGAATAAATTAAGTCTCATTTATAGTCTGAGGGAAGCAGATACCTTCCTTAACCTGAAAAATAAAAAGTTAACCCCTCCATTTATCAATGTCAGGTAGACTCATTAAAAAAAGTATTGTTGATAAGTGGCTCCTTGCTATCTACAACTAAATAAAGTCAGGCATCCCTGTCTTTGCTTAAATGTAACTCATTTAGGGCTATCCCAGTACTGTTCAGTTGAAGAGGGAGACTGAACAATCCCAGAAGAGTCTACTCCCAAAACTAAGAATAGTATAGTGCCATACTCAGACTCTGAAAGGGAGGAGGCAGGGAAGGAATTTAAGTTACTTAACAGCAACCTCTCTGGCTGCTTCAGAAATGGCATCTGATCCTCCAACAACCCACAGGAGGTGGTCACTCTGAGGACTTATGGCTCCAAAACAGAGGATTTTCTGAGGAATTATGGAAGGTGGAATTCACAGTTCTAAGAGGTCCTACTTCACCCTCTTCCCCCAACAAAAAATGTGTGTTATTGAGTCTTGCCAGTAACAAAAGCTGCTCGTTCGTTTTATTTCATCAAAACAGTTCTGCAACTGTCAAACATTTTCTTCAATTTTATTAAAGCAATGCCTACAATCCTAGAAAGTGACTCCTTAGCTACTAACCTTAGAGCTTGATTACTTACAGCTGTTGCATTGAATATTTACATTTGAAACAATTGACATATTTCCATCCCATCCTAATGATGTGAGTATGACTATTCAAAATAGCAAACTACAGCTACTTCCACACAAAATTCAGGGAAGAGGAAAGGGAAATTGCTGAGTTTGACTGCCATTGACCTCTCCCTACTCCCCCCCCCCCGGAAAAAAATTCACCTATTGCTTATGTTTTGGTCATCTGAGAAGTAAGAGAAGGTAGATCTGAAATATGACATCCTTTCAGCTACAGTCCAATCTAGTACTGGGTTCCCTCCCCCCCTCCCCAGAAAAAAATGTGAGGAGGTAGGAGAAGCAAGGATAAGAAATAGATTATTGGGAAAAGAAGCAGCCTACTGAAACAACTGTGGATTAGATTCCAGCTGGAAGTTTAGATTTGGAAGCAGATAGAGCTAAGTGTCAAGACATCTATACAGGTTTGAACTGTAGTTACAACTTCTGTGACTAACAATTCCATGGCTGCAGAATCCACTTTCTTCCACAGAATGATAGGTCACCACAGGAAAAAATATTCCCTGATCTGCCAAGTGGCTTGTGGAGGGACTAAATGCAGATTCATGATGGGCAGGCTTGGGGACAAAGCACTATTTCAGGCAACATCCAGATATCTTTTCTTGCTCACACTTTTGATGGAGGCAAGCAGCATGTTGCTTGAAATAGGTGAGAAACCAGAAGAGAGATCTACCCAGGAGAAAGATGCAGGAGAGGAGTGGATGCTACACCTACAGGCCAACATTACCCCCACTCTCACCACAGAAAGTAAGGAGGGGATTCATGCAAGAGAAGAAAAAAAAAATCTTCTGCACATTTAAAAAATAATTCACTTAACTCCCTCCCCCCCAAAACACAAACTGAACTCCCACACTTTCAGATGCCATTTCCATCCCAGGTGACAAAAAGCCCTACACCACCACCAATCCAGCAGACTTAAGGGTTTACATATCTGCAAAAGACAAAAGCCACACACTTAGTTTCCTCCCCAATTTCTAAATCCTCCTTGTCCACTGTGACTGCCCTCCACAATGCAGTTACGCATTGTTTGAGCTTCAACAGGAATTTGGCACTAAGTTAGAAAAAGTTGAAGTTAACAGGATGTTACTTATTTTCAACAATAAGTTTTTGAAAGCATAACAAATACCAAATTACAATAGTCACCTTAATTTGAGAAAGTTTACTGTTAAGTGGGATGTGTGTGTGTGTATAAAATTGCGAGTTTTATTGCCCAAATAACTACATAATAGGTTATCTACTGCAGTTTTACAAGTTGAAAGTAAAGTTCCCCCAACTAAGTAAGTCCACTGCTTTGCAGAATTTGTCACTGGACACCAAAGAATATAGGTCCAAACAAGGCCCTCGCTAGATTAAAGAATTCTTCCATCGACCTAGCTACTGCCTCTAGGGGAAGTGGATTACCTAAGCCAATAGGGGAACCTCTCCCATTGGCATAAGTACTGTCTTCGCTGAAGCACTGCCCCAATGCAGCTGCACTGCTGTAGCATTTTAAGTATAGATAATGCCCTTAAAAAAAAGGGAAGCATGGAGTGTGGAAAGCTACTAGGACCAACCAGATATCTTGCCAAGTCTTCAACCCAGAATATGTAAGGGTTCATTAAAATTCAACAGCACTATAATGGTTAATCAGTGTCTTAAGTGATCATAGCTGTTTTGTCTCAAGGTGTCACAAGAGAAAAGGGACAGGTCAAGTACCATTATTTTGCTGGAGGAAATACAATGTATGATTGTAAAAGTCTGCCCATTTTTCCACTTCACCCAAATGTGGGGGAGCAACGTTAAGTAGTTTAATTGTAACTGCAAGACAGTTTCTATCTAACACTTTTGTCCTACATCAGTACACCCAACGTGTTCTCTTTAGATGTTTCAGAGATGTCAAAACCACCATGGAGTTTTCTACAAATTTTCTAGTTATTCAGCACTAACCAATACATGGATATTGCTGCAAGACTAAGTGGTTCATTTTCTCCCAATTAAATAAACTGCTTCATAGACAGCTAATTATAATTGCTTTAAATCTCACCTTGTGCAAAAGATGAGCCACGCAGCTTGCTCTATAATACGTGATCAGAGGCAAAACACATTAACAGGACAATCCAGTAAGTCACCAGATATTCTAATTAACTTTGCCTGACCCTGCTGCCACACATTTTGGAAATTGTGAGTGCACGTATAACTACAGTGCTTCTCATGTTCAAATTGTTTCACAAATATTAAATCCACAATAGCCTAGTGAGAGTCAAATAAGCCTGCTCCTGATTTTGTGTGTGTAAATGCAGGCATGACAAGGTTAAGTGACTTAATCAAAGTCAGTGAGAGTCACTAGAGCTAGGAGCAGAATCTGAAATTGAAGTTTTAGTCTCAAAGTTTGAGCACAAACAGCAGATACTTATTTTCATGCAGACTAGCAATTTTCACATTTGAACATTTACTGTCAGATTTATGCCATCCTGCTTCACACATTTTAAAGCTTCACAATTATGTGTTAGAGTTTTGTTTTGTTTTGTTTAAGACAAGACCATATAAAATGTGGAACTATTGTTTGCAAGTCTCCAGCTTTCTCTTTCAAATGCTTCATCAGCCCTCAAAGTTCCTTATGAGGAATTGCATAGTCAGCAGCACTGGGTCAGAACTAGTTTTATTTTCAGGTCTCTAATATCTGGACAGCAGACCTCACTTCCATTTTACACTTTGTATAAAATGGGCTTCAACTGCTATGACTCCAAGTTTAAGACAAATAAAGTCACAGGTTGGAAAGATGTGCTTTTTTTTGAATGAGGCGTTTCCCTAGTTTTAATGAAAGATTGGACATTTATCCTACTTCACGCAAGTGCCACCACATGCAATAAAGCCTCTAAAAAGTAAGTCATTTTGCCAGTCAAATTGAGAGTGCAGCAAGAGAACCAGTTCTCTTTTCTTCCCACTCAGTATTTTAAATATTGTCTACACCTGGTCCATGACAGGCACTTTATATTCCTTCCTGTCTGTCTTTATACATGTTGGGAAAGTATTACAGCACACATCTCTTAACTATAGAACCTGCTTGGCACTTTGAAGGTTACTAATCTGGCAGAGGTACCAAAAAAAAAAAACAACAAATAGCTGTACTTTTTTTTCCTTTTTAATAAAAGTTGCTGTACTCAAATAAGAATGAAAGCATCTTGACTTTATAAGCAGTCTAAAAGACTATTTTAGCTCTTGTATACTAGAAACTAAGAAGCTTTGTGAAAAATGCAAATCACAGGCCATTACAATAGTGCCAACATGTAAGGCATGGTCTACACACTGTAAGATCACCAGACAGTCCCTCATGTAAAGATTTTACAATTTAAGGCCGTTGGAAGAAGCTTCCGAAGATCAGCAGACTGAAAACTTGCCAAATAGACAATAAAGGAGGTCATCTATCATACCAAGTCATTAAGTTTTGCCCTGTCCAAGACAATATGAAAGTGACTTAGAGCTTGTCTACACTGTGCTTTCACCCACACTAGAGGAGTAAGTTCTCGTGCTCACTGGAGCATCATGCACTAACTGGCACATGTGGACCCTGCTGGAAAGCATGAAGAGTTCCCTGGTGCTCCTTAATGTAGTCTCAAAATGAGCACTTTTGCTAGAAGACTGCCCCCTGCAGTTTCAACATTAATTTCAACAGCTCTTAAAGCTTCAGGCAGCAACTGATGTTTTAAACAACATGTTGCATAGAGCGGCCCAGAGCCAGTCCACATAAAGGGCAACACCAACCCAGAGCCCCTTCTACCCTGGAATCAACATTGGGGACCACTAAATTACATCTGAGCCATGTAAGCACAGAAGTTTTACTGTAGACAAGTCCTAGAATGCATTTGCACTCCAGAACCAGACCTTTCATCACTCCCGCTCTAGAAAACATTCCCTAGTAAAAACCCCCTCTGGACGGCACCAGTAAAATCCAGTGGAGAAGAACCACCAATACATCTAGTACCTGATCTGCCACAGGAGTTGCCAGAAAGATACTAAAATGTTAGTACCTGGCTGCCTTAGGGGCTCCATTCCAGATTTTCTGTCTGAGTTTACTGTCATAGCCTTACATTCTCCCAAGTTCACCCACAAGGCAGTGGGGCTTTTCTGTCAGGAGTTGCTCCCTTAGCCTGTTGTGCATCTGAACAACAAAATCTCATTGTAAAATTTGAATTGGCCTGTAGTTGCCATCAAGATGAAAAATGCAAGTGTCCACTGTAAAATTTTCAGATGCAAACATTTTAGAAAGGGCCAAGCCATTTTCAGATTAGCAGCTGAATCAATAAGCATGTGAAGGATGTTTGTGGTTTTTTCACTAAAAAAGAAGGCGCAAAGAGGAAACTAGAGCTCACTCTGCCATCAGCTACTTTAATTTTTGCTGTTAAGTTTCCAGCACACTACATGCTTCTGGTAAATCTGACAACTCACTAAACCAGTGAATTGTATATTTTCTGCATGTGACCAGCATTGGGTTTCCTCCAAAGAGCTCCCTATACACATCAGAGCTCCCTACTTACCTAGATTCCAAGTGCAATACTGAAGTGAAAAATATTGCTTGAAGCTCAACATCAGAGATTTCTAACAAATTTAGTCAGTTTCCCCCACCAGTATTTCTGATGTAGTTAACCTACAGTGAGACAGAACCAGGTCTGCATTCAGTAAGTCTCAACTGCTCCCTTCAACTCAAGTTATACATCATTTCTCATGGTTCCTTCACCTGCCTAAAAGTATCTGATGTTGAGTGGGTCTAAGCCAGCTGAAAACGGCTAAGAAAACAGAACAAATCATTTCAGCATAGAGTACTTACAGGATTTCAGAAGCTAATGCTTCCCATATATGCATAACTCTTGATGAAACAGGTTTGTTCAGAAAAAAATTGCTCTTACCCCAAGGAAACTGGGTGGCATCTTGAAGTTACATTGTAAACAGTTGATAGAGGGGAGAGAAAACTAAAAATAATTGTTTGGTGAAATATATCAAGGCTTTAAGAAATAAAGCCTCACTAAAAGCTCATCTGGAGAATAAAGAAATGCTGACATTCTGTAACATTTAACCAAATCCTACCAGTAACACAGAAGCTGCTATTAACAGATGCAGGTTACATAAGTGTACACAGATGTTTAAATCCTTAAGATAATCGCCTGGATTTCATCTTTTAATAGCAATATTTATATGCTCTAATTTGTCTCACTCATCTTAACAAGGACAAAAATAGTCAATATTTTCATATTGTTCAAGATACATATGTTGGAGTCCAAGCAACTCACCAGAAAGCGTTAGTAAGGCAGAAATGATCCATCTCCTGTTAGGGCAGTTAACACCATAAAAGATCAGCCAGCAAACAAAAAACAACAAAAAAAGCAAGCATGGGTAACATTGATACCAACTCAGTAGACATTTAAATGGCTAAGCAAGGCTGTCTGGTCAGACCAGCTGCATTAACAATACCAGACTATGGTCATCTGTCACACATGATATATTGTCTGTCATCCAAATGCATCCCATCACAACTATTCTATCTAACTTATGCCAAAGCACTCAAAGACCAAGGGTCCTATGCCTCTACTGCCAATGAATACAGGCATACTACAGATTATGGGCACGTTTCACAGTAATTCACTGTGTGAATTCAGGGGGAGAAAGAAGGCAGACAACTAAAAATGGAAAAAAGTATATCTAACTGGCAGGGAAAGAAGTAGATTAGACTCACAACCTATCTTCAACTGCTGGTGTAGCAAAAGTAGGAACTGGTATAGCCGTTTAGATGAAGAGAGAGTTGAAAAGTCATGAGACAGAATCTCTCCTTTCTGTATCAGTGGCTTAAGGTGCCTTATTCTCCCATCATAGTCAATGAGAGTTATCCTGCAGTGGGAGAATAGGCACTCAATTTGATAGTTATCAAAAGTTTCACAGTCTGATGACTGCTCACTGACCTAGTTGAAATAAGTCTAATGTGAACAGTTCAAGAACCAACCGAGTTTGCACATCATAAATCAGCAAAGATAAAAAATTTTGTTGGCTGTCTCAATAGATATGCCAAGAACTGAAGAGGCTTGGTGGGCCTTCCACCTCATTTTAGTCTTACTGGTAGGATAGAAGGAACAAGCTTGTACTGCTGCTGCCTATCCTGTGAATCACTAGATGGCTCTAGTATCCCAAGTACAGGCATTTAAAACAGCACTAAACAAGCAGCAGAGGGCACCATATCTCCTTCTCCACTGAAAGTATTATTAGCTTTTCCCCCCACAACAATTCCTTCCTCCCAGCATAAGCCTGCTAAAACACCAGGTTCTCATGTGTCACTCAGCATTACCTAGTCATTTTAACCAAGAGATGGGCTTCAAAATAAGGATATGCTCTGCAGCCTGCTAAGTTTCTACTTTTCAGGTAAGCTCAGACATCAATGCAAGCTTCAGCTCAGACTTGAAATTTTAAGTTACAGACCTGACTTACACATGAAACTCTAATAAGAGCTCTCCCACCTCCAACCCGATATTCTCAGTTTTCTTCTACTGAAAAATCCTTGATCACTTTTTTTTTTTTAATCCAAGTATTTTAAGAGCATTTTCTAAGAAACCTTGAACATAATGCAGTCTGGAGTGAGCCAGAGCTCTTTAGCTAGCTGCAGAATGTTTCTTTAACAGCATGCCCACTCTGTTGTGAATGAAAAATCCCATGAATCTGAACCTTTTCTTGCACCCGCGAGCATGCATCTCAACAATTCTAGGCAAAGCACCTTGGAATGCCTTAAAACCACTTGGTGGGGCACTAGGCTAAGGTTTAGATCAGATGACAATGTAAGAAGTCCACAAGGATGGTGGACGACCCCATTTGGATTGTCCTGGTCATCCTCCTCTTCCCTCTCAGTCATCCCTAGCCAGTCTGTTAATGACTTATTCGAGGAAGGGTGAATCTAGGCACTCTCTGTGGTATATCTTCACACGATCATGCTGCATTCATAAGTGCGGCATACACTTATATGCATTCAAGTTTATGAAAAGACAATATTTAAACTTTAGTGGGTATATTACCTCCATCGTAAGGTTCTCCAGCATTTTTCTATAGTTGATTAGGCAATTGTCTCAAGTCATACACGATTGCCAAAGAAACCATCTAGTGCTTTAATGCTACTACTTTTTTTTTTTTTTGACAGTGAACCTCATTTCTTTTGTATCCATCCACTTAAAACTACACAAGTAATACTAGGTAGGCACAGTAACATAGGACTTGCCATACTAGATCAGACTCAAAGTCAATCTACGTCCAGTATCCTGTTTTTGATAATGACCCATACCAGATGCTTCAGATGAAGGTGAAATAAACCCACAGTGTGCAGATGTGAGATCATCTACCCCCTACATAGATCTCATCCCCATCTCTAGTAGTTAGAGACTGGCATAAACCTAAACCATGAGATTTAATATAATCAATAGCAAATTTTTGAAGCGATAACTTTGGACATCCTCGATATCCAGAATAGTTCCTCAGTTTCGAGCAACATACTCATCCTCTGTAGTGTCCTATCTCCCATATGGAGATGCCTCAAATTGTGTTCTTGTACATGGGAAAAGAACTGCCTTCTTCCAAATTAGATTGAGAATTTGACAAAGATGCTTTGCTGCCCCAGAACTTTCCAATGCCATCATAGACTATGCACTTGACCAGACACTATATAAATGCACTTTTGAAATATGCCTTGATAAGAACCTCATCAACACAACACTAGCTATTGAAACAAAGGACAAGCTAGTTGCAGCATTTAAAGTCCTGGGAAAGCTCAGTGGCAAATGTCAGCCTGAAAATTAATTGGGGGTAAATGCAAAATTTTTCCAGTTGATTACTCACCAACCTTGCCTTTGTTGTCAGTAACATGGGAAGCACTGAAAAAGCATTGCAAAAAGCACAGTCACTAGTGGGGCACCTCATTAAGAGCATCTTCTGGAAACCGACCACTCTGCTAAGTAGAGAGATGAGACTAACCATATACAATGTTTTGGTGGGCAGTACTCTGAAACATGAGACTGAAACATGGCCACTCACTGTCATGATTGAAAAGAAGCTGGACACCATTCAAATAAAGCATCTCCAAATAATCAAAAGCCTCAAGTGAGACAAATTCAAGTTGAATTAAGAGATCCATTTTCTAGCTAAACAGGTCCTGCTTTCTCAAACGGTCACCCAACGCACTCAGGTGGTATGGTCATCTGCTCTGAATGCCTACCAACTTCTCTCCAAAAATCATCTTCTGCTATGACCCAATGAAAGCAGATGGAAGACACACCCTGGAAGACCTAAAACCCATCCCTTACTGGCATCCTACCCCGTAACCCACCAGATTTGGCTCAGGACAGAACGTCACGGAGATTCATAATGCATTCAGTGACCTTAAACTGTCCAAGCAACAGTGTAAGAACCAACCAGTCTGCACAGACTGGCATATTAAAGCCTGTAAGCTACATTTTACATTCCACTTATTTGTATGTGTTTACAGACTTCATCTTTGTATTAAGAGTTTGATCTAATTAAAAATTAGACTGCATCAAAATTACCACTTAAGAATGAAACCTACCTCACATCCAGACAACTTCTCATATCCTATTTAACTATTTATATAAGGGTACATTTTATCCTTAAATAGGTTTCCTTATTTACATTTTCTATCACAGCCAGAATGTTCTTTCAGTGGAATTTGTGTATGAAAACACATTTTGCACATCACTGCTTCCTGTAGTAAAATTTAAGGGCTGCATGCTTTAGCATTTCTCCCCCCTGCAGTTTATTTTAGAGTAATGCCAGTTGCACGTAAACAGCAATGCAGTTATGTTTGTACTCAGATTTACCATCATTGCTAGGAAAGCAAGGACACCTATCACTAGGGACGGTTGATCCCAAACATAAATGTAGTGGATTTGAGTGTGTAGTCTAACTGGAATTTATAGTTCTACAACATAGCTCAGCTCTGATGTACAGGCCTAACAATGAAAATTAGAAATAGCAACAAATTCAGATTAAGTTCATTTTCAGCTTTTACTCATTTAAGCAAAACTATCAGAACACACTACTGCACCAGTTTCACCTCCAGAATTGACATCCATCTTGCATCACTGTATGATAAGGTTCAATGTCCTACTAGCGCCAGGACTGAGACATCTGTCCATGTGAAAATCAATGATTGTAGAATTAATCAGGGTATTGTGTTAAAAGATGCCAAATACAGGAATGGCAAAGGTGATGAATGTTAGCAAAGCTTTATGAAGCTATGGTTGGCTGTGGGGGTGGGAAGGAACAAATGCTGTATGACAACAGGTGGAGTGAAGCATTGTTCCAGATAATATTACTTTCACTAGCACCTTGGAAGCATTTCCACAACCAACTTAAATAATATTCACATGGAGGCTCCTGTATCACCCTTTCCGCAATAAAGGGAAGACCCTTTCCTATTTAAAGGTAATCTTCAAATTCCTCACACACATCAGGAAAGGAGGGATTAATTATTTTAAGAGCAGGCCTAATACCCACTGCACTTTCATGTTTAAAAGATACACAGTATTAGTGCTCCTTCACAAATTCCCATAGCAATCCAACATCACTCAGAAGATTTTCAGTTCAAACCAGTTATTCTGCAGGTCTGTGTTATTTGATGAACCTAAGTAGACTACACAATCCCACTCAAAACTGACTCAATGAGAGGAAAGGAGGGACTTACCTGGAGGTTCACAGACCACACCTAAGACTTAGCTTACATGAATAATCAACTGCAACTGTGACTTCCTCCGACCTACAGTTACTCAATAATACAGGGTTAAGTTTAATGCAACAAGAATAAGGCATCATGTATTCCTAGTAGCAATGCTACTGAACCAAAAGAGGCAGTTAAGAATTGTTTTTCATTTTTGAACAATCAGATTAACCAGCCATGTTAAGAGTTATACATAGCTATTTTCCGTTCTTTGAATTACTGTCATTCCATTCACAAGGAGATATTCAACTGATTTTGTGCTTGCCATCTACATCATGAAGCCTCTGAGTGCTGACCCTAACCTCTTTCTAGATGCAGTTATGACACGTCCAATTACAACAATGGAAGATGCACTTCAATGCCTGTAACCAGTGGAAGGAGAATAACAGAAGTGAGAACCAAAGCATTTGGAACAAAGCCAAAATATCCTACAAGGCTGCTTACTGGGGTTCCATTGAATCACTCCCAGAGCCCCAAAATCCTCAATATCATAGATACCTCCAAAATCCTCCATATCACAGATTCCCACCTTCCCTGTATAAGGAAAGCGAAAACAGAAATTTCACCCAGGTTTCCTACCTGGCAAAAGGGAAGACTGCCATTAAGCTACACACCTTTGGAGAACCAAAAATATGTTTACTTTTTCATTTATGCTACTATCCTCAGCCTGACAAACACAAGGGACACCACCAGGCAGTTGTCCAGGCTTCTGAAAGACATGGTGTAAGATTTTCCAAAGTGACTTGGGAAAAGAAGTCATTTTTCAAAATGGATTTAAATACCTACGTTCCTTTTGAAAAATGAGACACTCCCGAAAATTTTACCCTTGATCTCCCTACCGGGTTCCTAGTTTAAAGTCAAAGACAGCTGTGTCATCCAGTTAGAAACCCCACAGTTAAACAGACATTCTATTGCCAAGTCCATTCTAGGCTTGCCTGCGTAATACACCAAATCCTTGAATGCTCTAGCAGGACTGTCCTCAGTGCTGTATAATTTGAACACTTCATGAACAAAAATATTTAACAATTTTGATAAACAGTAAAAAGATTGTCATTTTAGCCTTTCCTATTAGCAAAGTTTTCAGATAACTTAGGCATTAAACGTATACTCAAAGGACTAAGTTAAATACATATAGAAGTTTTGGTAGGCTTCCATGCACTGCATTTGCAGTTTTTCCCTCATCACATGCCCTTCCAAGTAAAAACTGTGATGTTTTATCCCTCTGTCATCTTTTCCAATTGTGTGATACCATGTATGTATCAAGTTTTACTTTCACCAGGTTAGGCTGCTGTATCATGCAAACGAGCCTTAGCCAGAAAACGGTGTCTGTGGCTACACACTATGCTTAAGTAAATTCTTATAAAGTTCAGATGTGACTTATTGTGGTAGCACTGGATTAAAAAAAAAAATCCTGAACTAAAGGGACACCTGCCATGCTCATCACCTCTCCTATGTCTAGAATGCCCTTTCAGCTCCCAAATTACATAGCAGTGCTAGTGTTTGAGATCTAGGAATAAACTGAACGTTTTGGACAGAGTTCTTTTCAAAAGGAAAAGTAAGCTTTAATTGTTTGAATTTCTTCCCCTACCTTACTAGCTTCAACTATAGACAAGAGATAGCTATTGCATTTTAAAATAATACTTTTCAAAGCACCAAAACTATGAAAAGGTTAAGCATAAATTGGTCACAAAGTCAAGACAGCCCTAAAAGAATCAGAGCTCATTTGTGCTCACAAAAGAAATTAATCCATCTGATGTTGGCATGGAATTCACTAATTCCTCCTCTCTGCAACTCTCCTAGCATCAGTAGATCATCCTTATAAAGTGTCAGTTCATCCTTGCAAAGCCATACAGTTGAGTCTGAGTGAAGTGAGCAGACCAAGAAAACGTCAATGTAAGTGACAGAACAGCAATGACATCCTCCTATAATTATTACTGAAGTAAATGTGTAGCATCACTAAAGACTACTGGCTACAGCATCCCTCTCCAGTCAAAACAACTGAAGGCAGTGAGAAATCAACACTCTCATGGCCTTAAAACATCCTATTTACCATACATCACAGGCTCATTTCTGTAGTTGCTAGTTTATTTCTATCACCTTAGAACAGTTCTCTATTCATGCCCTGTACCTTTGTCACTCACCCTGTGGAATTATCACACATTGGTACTTAAATTGCAAACTGTGAAATACAGTAATAATGTAATCTACAACCCACTCATAGCCTTCCAGCAAAACCTAACTGGAATTCATCCCCCTTTTCTTACTTTATAAAGATTCTTCCCCCTGTTTTACATTGTTATTCCAACCATTATATTATTTTTGAAGTGTCTGATAAAAGAATGTTTAACTTCAAAATCTTGGTTAAGTCTGTTTTATAAAGAGACTTATTTGTAAATAAAAGGTATGTGATGTTTCTATTAGCTAATTTGTTCCTATAGTACCCCATAACCATTAGTACATCCTGACTATCATGATATCTGCTGAAATCAGAAATTATCACTACCAAGCTGACAATCATTTCAGGTCAATAAACAATATCTGAATATTAAGATAAATCTGAGATGAACTCAAAGAGCCTTTTAAAGGGAGAATAAGATTAGGATTTCAAATCAAAATTACATCAGACTGCATAAAGAAAACAAATAATGCATCACTCAGTGAACTGAAAGTTTAAGTAGTGCCTAGCACCTGACTGGGCATCACTATTAAACACAGACAGGACCAATGACAACAGTACCCTGAGTATACTGCTAGGTCTTAGGATTTATTTAAAAAAGAAAAAGCTTGCAAAGCTAATACCACAAACCTGTTCCGTATGTGGTGATGCATAGCTACCCAGGACACTGGCAGAGGATGTCATTTGATTTCAAAATGCATGCTACGAATACAAGCAGAGAGTGGTCTCAGTCATTTTTCAGTTTGACTGTGAGAGTAGGTAAGTTGCTCTGTGGAGGAGGAAGAATTTTGGCACATGAGATACTGCAGCCAGTCAGGAGAGCACACTGAGATCATGCACTTGATCCTTCAGAAGCAATGGGGAAGATTACTTTCCACTGCTGCCTTTCTTCTGCCTCCTCCAATTTTTCAAGAGCAGAGACTCTCCATTCCCCTATATCAGATATTTGTAACTGGTAGGCCAGGCTCTACCCTCCCCCTTAACCTTGTTGCACAGCAACCTTCCTCTCACTTAGTTATACATGCTCCAACTCGCCATGGAGCTGAAGTTGCTGCTGTTGCCATCATGAGACTGGGGTTCGGCACAGCCTTAGCTCTGTCGAAGCAAAGAGCTGGCAGGTACGGCAACATCTTTGTACCAGTTTAACCAGATAGTTACCTGGAAAGGTTGAATTTCAGCCTTTGCAATTTTATGAAAAGCAAGCATTTACTTTCCAGTGTATCAACAGGCAGCCATGGGACTTAGGCTGAGCTACTGGGGAGTCATAGTACACTACCAACTCAAGTTTAATTTTACATTGGTTTACCTCTGTATTAGGTGCACTTTGCTAGCATATTTCTTGAGTATCTCTTGTAAGATGACGTTAGCCACACATGCAAGTGTTTCCCCTACCTTATACATTTTTCTTGACATTAATGTCAAATGCTAATATTTTGAAAAAATTTAACTTAGCTGGAGGTAGACTTGAACTAGATTTCAATAAGTATAAATGCTAATTTTATAGCTTGAACCCCTTTATCTCTCAGGTAAATGATTTTGTGCAACTCTCCAAATTACCTTTAGAAAACATGAAGGCTAAGTGCTCCAGCAAAATCAATGCAGTTACTGTTTCTGAAGTCTCAGAGCTTGGACAACCTCATAAGGGGGAAGAGACCTTTAGGGAATCGAACAGGCAGCCTAGCTCATGGAAGAAGTTGCTCCCTCCATTCAAGGAATGGTTTGCTGGCTGGCACCTAGGGAAAACTGTGTCCCCCATCCCTGATGACAGTTGACCTGACATCTGAGGATTCTGCCCTTCTCTTGAGGCTGGCAGCAGGGGAATGACTGTGCTTGGGGAATTTGCACCTCTTTTACCTGTAATTCACACCAGGCAACTTCCACCGTAGTCTCGGTGTCCAGCCCCTTGTAGACAGTTTTGAAGGAGCCTCTTCCAATCTCAATATCGAATTTGAGGAAGCGGCCATCAAGGGAGAAGCCCACCGCCTTGGTCTCTAACTCCTCGATATCCTCTTGCTGTCGGTTCTGGAGCTCCCGGCTGGCGGTGGCTGCACTGCCTGCCGTGTTGGTAGGAGGTAAAGGGGCGGCTTCCTCTGCCTCTCCTTTGGGCAGTAGCGGGGCGATGTCCTCTGCTGCAGGGGGCTCCTGAATGGGTTGCTCCTCGTGGGGAAGCGACAGAGACGGCTGTTGCAACAATAGCAAGGGGACGTGGGTGACAGAGATGCAGGGGGTCTGGCTAGCGGGTTCAGGAGGGGAGCCCAGCAGCGGGGTGATACTCCCGGGAGTGGCGACGGCCGGGGGTGCTGCGGGCTGCAAGCTAGGCAGCTCCAGAGCTGTAGCATTGGAGTCGCAGATCACGCTACGGCGGAAGAAGCGGTGCTCGGTGGCTGCAGCCCCACGACTGTCCTTGTCCATGGTGTGACGGCGACGCCGGTATTCCTCGCTCCGGCCCCCGCCTCCCACCTCGCCGCCTGCTCCTCCGGCCCCCGAGCCATCATGGTCAGCGACGGCTCCTAGCTTCTCCCCCACGGAGCTGTCCGAGCTAGAGCCGTTCTTGGGCGGAGGCGGCGGGGGAGCCAGGAAGCGGGGGGCCGGGCTGCTGCTCTCTGCGGCGCCCTCCGACATGGTGCTGCGGGGCTCGGGGTAGCGCTGCTGAGAGGATGGGAGGTGTCACTGAGCGGGGAGCGCGTCCGGCTGCTGCTGCAACAGAGGAGGGTCCCAAGGGCTCCTCAAAGCGGGGCTTGGCGGCGGCGGCTGGGCCAGCGGCGGGGTGGGTCCCTGCTTAGCGTCCACATCCATCCTGCAGCGGGGAGCCGGGCAGCGGGGCCGACATGGAGCGACAGCAGCGGGACCAGGACACGGCACTAGGGGGGAGAAGTCGAGAGGAGCCTGAGGCAGGTGCCGGGCCGGGAGAAGCCGCTGGCTGCCTCCAGCGGGACAGCCCAGCTGCTCTCGGAGAGGAAAAGCGACTGGCCCCCCGGGCTGGGGGTGGGGAGCGAGGCAGGCCCAGGCCGGGGGCGCAGGCCCCGCACTCCCCTGCCGCGAGAGGGGCGAGCAGGCCCGTGGGGCACGCCCCGCCGGGGGAGAGAAGCGCGGCCCGGTCACTCGGAGCCTGAGGGAGCTCTCGCCTCACACGGCGCCCATGGCGACCTCGGCCTCCTCCCGGTAGGAAGTAACCGCTCTCCGCGGGGCCGGCCCCCTCGCTGCCTGCCGGCGCCTCGCGGGGAGCCGGAAACCCCCCTCGCGGGTCTCTCACCGGGGCCGCCCGCGAAGCCGCCTCCTCCGCAAGGCCCCGGTCGGGGAGCCCGGGTGTCTCCCTCGCGAGGGTAGGGGGGAGGAGCCGCTGCGCCCGGCCCGGCCCGGCCCGGCTAATTCTCCGCGCTAAATGGCGACTAGCGCCCGAAACCGACAGACATAGACAGCCCCGTGGAGCACGCCCCCTCCTTCCACCCTGTTCTGCGCCTGCGCCGGAGCCCCGCGCTTCCTGGGAATGGTAGTTTTTTCATCCCTCCTCTGAGGGAACAGAAACGCTGTTAACCTACAACTCCCATCGCGCACTGCGCTGATGCACGGCATCACGGGAGTTGTAGTTTTCTTCTTGCGGGCTACTTACAGCTCGAGCCTGGCTGCTCCTCACACAATACCGTGGTAGAAGCTGTGCTACTGGGGCAGGGCAGGAAAAGAGGGGAGGGAATCATTACATATGGATTAATTCTCGGAGAAGAAAGGAATCTATCATCATACTCAGTCGACTCAGGGCTACAATGCAATATAAATGATATGATTTAATAGATTGAATGCTACTGTTTTCACTCTCCGGGTGCTTTTTCAAAATCTAAAAGCAATGAAAATGTTTTCATGGTTTGTTTTTATAAATTAAAAGAAAAATAGTTTTTATCTAACCAAAAAAGATTCAGGGCTAGCTCCTCAGCTGGTGTGAATTGGCATAGCAATGCGGAACAGGCCCTTCAACTTGTAACCGTTCTCACTCTGAAGCAGTTTCTCCAACCCACACATCACACAGCAAGCAACTAGTGCCTGAGACAGAAAATGAATATAAACAAAAGTGAAACTGACCAGTGTATTTTCATTTGTACATGCTGAGCACAATGGAAAAGATAAACAAACAGTATAAATAGTGAAGGGTATGTTAGATTTTAAATTCAGTTTTCATAACAAGGTGTTACATGTAACCATACAAGTAAAATATATTTTTAAATACAAGATTTTTAATTTGACTATGGGTTCAATCCTGCAAAATGAGCAAAGCACTTAGGCATATGCTTGATTTCAACTATGAGGGCAGTTAACCATTAAACACATCATTTGCTGGATCAGGGCCAAAGTGTTCAGCACCTTACAGGATCAAGCCCTGAGTCTCTTAAAGGTGGTGTTTCAAGTTCCCCTCCTATAATGAATGATTTTTGCTGTATGTATTATCAGGCATTTACCTTCATATTTTTAACCAGGCCTCTAGCGGGTCTCCCATTTTGCTTTCACAAAACCATAGGCACGTATAATTGTGGAAGCTGTGTTGCACCCACAATTATTTATTCATTTATTTTGTAGTTACAGTTTAGGTCACTTGAACTTGTGACCTAAACTGCAGGAGCAAATAATTGCTGTGCAAAAGGGTGCCCCCAATTATTTTGCAGATCCTAAAAGGCCAGCATTCTTAAATCTGACCCTTAAAAATGATCATTAGTCTAACTGTCACAGTTTGAGACTCAACCCCAGTTATTATAGTTTAAATGGGGAAGATATAACACTCAGATAACAAGGAAGGCAACATGAACAGTCACACAAATCAGGAACTTCCAGAGAATAAGAGGCACTGGTAGAAACAACTCATGTGCTTTATTTATAAAGTATTAATCTTTTGTATAACCAAACTTTTCTTCTTTCACACAAGAGCAGTATATTAAAGTGAATGGGACTACTCTCATGAGTAAAGAAAAGGGTTTGGACCCAAGTCTTTTATGCAACTGCATTTTTTAAATTACTGTAATAGAAATATTTTTGGAGATTTTTCTGTATAAACTATACATTTTATATTGGACAAATTAACATATATATTTCAAATACATCATTGAAAAAAAAATTAAAACCAGCTAATATTAGGAAATTGTGCATTACATCTCCCACAGAGAGGTCCCGATTCAGTCTCTGTGTCTACACAGAACACTAGTGACTTTCAGGTGGTCCACAACACTGAACAATACATAACACTGAACTTACATACATACAGTCTTTATAGATGTTGATTGTAATATTGCACTACAAATGGAGCACCCATTATTTTCTGTATATCCATATACATATCTTATTAATAATAAAATAATAATTAAAATACATAAATGATGAAATTCAACTCATTGCAGAGGGCCCATGTAAAGTCCTACTTGCACCACTTAGATCCTTATGGGTGGTGGGGCAGGATTTGCCTATAAGTATAGAAAGTGCTCCTCCTTTTGCAGTGGAATAAGTGCAGCTCCACTGTGCAAAAGAGGGAATAGGCTTGGTAAAGTCATACGGAGAGTTTGCAATCCCTGAACAGCATGGAGACCAATCTATGAGGGCTCCAGGTTCAGGTTTGTGTTTGGGAGCCTGGGACAGAGAATGGACAGGAATGGAAGATCCACAGCTATACAGATCTTCTGGTTCTTTTCTTCTTGGGGAGGGAGGGAGGAGAGTAGGTTTGCAAGCTATTCCAGCTACTAGGCTGGAACAGTGGCTGAAGAATGGTTCTGCTGCAGGTCTATGGCCTAGAAGGCAAGAATCCTTCTTTCTTGCCTTCCGAAAACATCCATAGCCAACAACCCAGTTATCCAGGCTGGGTGCTGAGGACAAATCATTGATCCTGATTTATCTTTACATTATTCCAGTTTTATGCCAGTGTAACTCTATGAACATAAAGCTGAAATAGCATTGGGATAAATCAAGCCTCTTGGTCTTAACACATGGTTTAAGTGGGGCTTACATGTTGCGTAGGGCTTTGTCTGGCCCTGTGCTCTGGGTTATATGTCACCCACAGTGATTAAATATATTTGCCCAGTGTTAGTTAAGTGAAACCCTTTAACAGAGAACTTTAAGGTTTGCAGGGTCTAAACACAAAAGGGCCTGAGGCTGACAGATCAGAAACTGGGAGCATTATGTAAATAAGCATGTCATCCCAAGGGTCTGATTCTGCAAACGCTTAAACCTCATGAGCAATCCCATTAAAGTCAAATAGGGTTACTCACCTGAGTACAATATTTTCAGGACTGACTCTCATATGTCCTAACTCCTCTCATTAGCACCTCCGTTGGTGAGAGGTGGGAGTAGCGCTCTGCCTTTGAAAGGCATAAAATGCCTCTTAGGCATTAAGTGACATGCAGGGACATGCCCCTTGCTATACATGATGTACAACAGATGTACTCAGTGCTTCCCCTCTTGCAGCACAACCATCCTGCAGCGGTACCTGCACTAACCTTGGCCCACAAACATCTTCTCTGTGGCTGCTAGCTCTGCCTACTGCCAGGAAATCAGAGGACAGGATGTGGTAGCAAAAGGATGAGGGCAGAACCACGGGCTATGTTCATACATGAATTGATGTAATCCTGAGGCTGCAGAAACAGCCATTTCATGGCTTGGAAGGGGGAAAACTCTTTTCCCAATGGAACCCAACAAAATTCCCCAGCCTACACCTTACTCTGGTTACTCTGGCTGATTTGGCACTAAATGTTGTATAGTACTATACATCTAGCTAGGGCTTGGTGCAGCCCCAAATGGGCTTCATTCTCACATCCAGCCAAGTTCCAGTTGGGCCGGAGCTGTGTGAGAGCAGAGGGGAGGATTAGCACTACCTTTGCTCCTTCCTTTTTCTGGATTCTTCTGGCATCCCATTAGGCCTCTAGAAGGTTATGCAGCTTCAGGGCTGACCTAAGTAGCACCTGGCTGCCTCTGGCCCCAACAGTTGCTCTCCAGCAACTCCCTCTTTCCTGATCATGGACCCTACCAACTCTCTGCAACAGGGGAAGCAGCACAGAGACATTATGGCATCTCTATGCCATATGGAGATACCTCCTATACTGGGAGAATTCCTTGGTGTCCAGATTTACCAGTTTTACAGTCCGTTTGCCCAAATGGGGCTGGCATAATGGGCTCATAGCATGACAGTTAACCTTGCCCATGGCAGCCAATTATAAAACCCTCCCTGTCTTCAAGATGTAGGATCAGGTCCCTGTCAACAATACATGTCAACTGTCATGACACGATCAGCTTGAAATATAGCTGATTAAAACAATTCAGTTAAAAGGACTTTCAAGTACTTCAACTGTCATTGAGCTCCTCTGCCAATTTTTGTGGTTTTACAGTCAGTTTTCTCTATGTTTTAATAGTATTTTTCTCTCCTGTTGCTGTGGGAAAGACCTACACAAACAACAGACGAGTCTGACTCTACTGTAGAAACTATATACAAGGGAAAAAAGAAGAACAGGAGTACTTGTGGCACCTTAGAGACTAACAAATTTATTAGAGCATAAGCTTTCGTGGACTACAGTCCACTTCTTCGGATGCAGTCCACGAAAGAAAGCTTATGCTCTAATAAATTTGTTAGTCTCTAAGGTGCCACAAGTACTCCTGTTCTTCTTTTTGCGGATACAGACTAACACGGCTGTTACTCTGAAACTTGTCATACAAGGGAAAGACTGCCATTGACTTCAGTGGGCTTTTGATTAGGCCCAAAGTGCTGTCACATACATAAAGTAAAAACATATATTTTTTCTCTAATCTGTTCCAATAGTCATCTTGTTGTTATCTGTAACAATAGATAAAAATAATTCCGATATCCGTGTGATTTTAAAGTTGACTGGGACTCTTGAAACAGAAGCTGTTGTTCTGTTTTGTTTCATTTTGTATAATGCAGATTTCATTTGTTATTGGCATTCCTGACTTGCCCATGTGACACAATATTAATGTGAAACAGTTATTATATTTTTCCCACTTATGCAATACCTTACACAGTACAATTAGCATGTGATTTTTACTGCATAATTTAAACGTTAAAAAAAACCTGTGCTTTCTACTATCGCAAAGTTTGACTGCACATTATGGAGCTATGATAGCACTCCATAATTAGGATTGTAACTAACACAATCTTGCCACCACAATTTCCTCAGAACAATTCCTTTCTTCTTGTCTTTTATCATGTCTACGCTTCCGTCAGTGTTTATTTATTTGGGTTTTTTTAAAGCTACAGGTTTCTTGGACTTATTTCAGAACTACAAGAGTAAGAGTTTCACTTTCTGGAGAGTTTACTTTGTTCAGTATATCATATTTCACTGACATCTTCATTGAAAATCTTCACATTTATTTTATTTCTTTGTCTTTAACGAGGAGTAGGGATTTACAGTAGTGTTGGAAGGTTGGGTGGTTCATTTTAGAAATATTCATTGCAAATTCTGAGAGGCCTCCAGGGTCTCTGATGGACTTAATTAAGTCTCCAAGGTCCCTGGCAGTGTTAATAAAGTCTTCAGTGTCCTACACGGGACTTATGAAGGGTTTACAGACTGCAGAAGTAAAGACAACCTTCAGGACTGTGACACCCAGAAACATAATAAGTCCCGGTGGCCTAAGTTCCCTCTAAGTTGCACGGCTGTGCAGCAGGCTATCAAGGGCCGTGCAGGTGCGCAGCCACAGGTGCCTGGCCTGGAGAGGAGAGAGATAGGGGGTGTGCAGGGCTGCAGCGGGGAGAGGCGCTCTCCCCTGGCCCCAGGCTGTTGCAGGGAGAGAGGGCCAGGGGGAGTCCTCTCTCCCCGCTGTAGTCTGCACTCCAAACCCTCATCCTGGGCCCCAACTCCAAGTCCACACTCCCAACCAGAGCCCTCACCCCTCTGCACCCCAACCCTCTGTCATAGCCCCGAGTACCTTCCTGTACCTAGGGCAGTGGTTCCCAAACTGGGGTTCGCGAAATGTTACAGGGGATTCTCGGGAAAAAAATCCCTAATGGTGTACAGAGCTGTCCCTAGGGACGCCGGGCAGCACAGGGCCAGCATCCCAGAGCCCCTGGACTTCCAAGAGCTAAGCAGATCAAAGCAAGAATATCTATCACACTGAGGAGATTTAAACTTCAGGACTCCTTATAAGAAATGGAAAGGGGAGGTGGATATTTTTTGCTGTTTTTAAAATTAAATAGGCAGCTAGTATTGTTTTTAAAATTATTATGAAGAACAAGTTTAAGCTTTGTTGTAACATGCGTTGTTTGCCTGGACTGCTCAAGACCTGAATGCTTGTGTAGGAGGAACTCTTTGAGTTGGCTTCTTAAATACCTTCATGCTGTTTCACATCTGATACTCCTTGATGAAACATAGGAGCCTTGTCTTATAACAGGCTTATCCAAAGTGATACAAGCTATGAAAGTGAGATATTTCGTAATGTAATAAAAATACTGTAATGATAAATAATAATTAATAATAAATAGTGTGTAATAAGCATGTCATAAAAACAAATTTTATATTTCCAAGATCACTGCTTTTATAATTTATACTCAGGTAAAGGAGAAAATCCCTGGAAACATTCATTTTTAGGCGGGGGTTCACGAGACTTGAAAGGGATTCACAGGCTGTTAAAGTTTGGGAACCACTGACCTAGGGTGACCAGGCGTCTGCTTTTGGACTGGAATACCCGGTCGAAAAGGAATCCTGACAGCTCCAGTTAGCACGGCTGACCGGGCCATTGAATATCCAGTTTGCGGCACCACAGCAAGGCTGGCAGACTCCCTGCTAGTGCCATGCTGTGGCCCGCTTGGCTCCCAGGTCTGGAAGCAGCTTAGGGGCTGTCAGCGGGGGTCCGCGTGCTTCCCCATCACCCCACCCATAGCTCCCATTGGCTGGGTCAGGGCAGGGGAAGAACTAGCACCACTCGCAAGCGCTCAACAGGCAGCTATTGAGGGGTTGCCTGGCATGCGCTTTTCCCACTGCTGCCCGGCCTCTTCTCCTCATGCTCTTCGTGTGGCTGGGCTCAAGCTGCGGCGCGTGCCCTGCTGCGAACTGCAGTCTGTTGCCCCATCACCGGCACCCAGGAGTTGGAGGTATGTGTATTCCCGTCTCTGAATGCTGGGAATGGGGCTGCACCCCCATCCCTCTCACTGCATCCCTCCCCATCCCAACCCACCCGCACCTCCATCCCCCCAACACTGCATCCCTACCTGTCCCACATCCCTCCATCATTGCATCCCTTCCCCATCCCAGCCCATCCTGCCCCCCATACCTACCCATCCCAGCCCTGTACCGCTTACAGCACTCTCTCACCCATCCTCTTCACTCCCAAAGCCGCCACCCCCATATCCCTCACCCCCCACTCCTGCACCCCATTCACCTCCATACATTGCTGCACTCCCATTGTGTCCCTATACACCCCTGTGCCACTCACATCCTGATGAACCTGTAGCCTTCTGCCTCCCCCTGCATCCCCATCCATCCCACATACCCTCCCCCTTCACTGCCCGCTCTCATCCCCACCCTGTTCTCGTCCTTGGCTTCTTTCCAGGGGTGAAAGTAACTTAAGGGACTTACCGGTATGCAGGGAGGCCCTGAGCGAGGGAGGGTGGGGGGAGAGGCCCTCAATTGGAAGTGTCAGGGCTTCGGGCAGAAGGGACGGGGCTGGGCCCAGACTTCCCCAGCCAACCCTTCAGTACGGCCCGGCAGTGATTTAAAGGGCCTGGGGCTCTGGACCTTTAAATCGCTGCCGGAGCCCCAGGGTCATGGCTGGGAGCCCCAGGGCTCTGGTGGCGATTTAAAGGGTCAGGGGCTCCAGCTGCAGTAGCAGTGGCCAGAAGCCCCAGGCCCTTTCAATCACCGCTGGAGCCCCATGGTAGTGGTAGCCGCGGCTGGGAGCCCCGGGGCTCTGGTGGCGATTTAAAGGGCCAGGGCTCCGGCTGCTGCCAGGAGCCCCGGGCCCTTTTAAATTGCTGGGCCCGGGGAAGCTGCCCCCTGCCAGTATGGTTGGCTGTGTACTAGCTCTTACCAGTACGCCGGACCTGACTGGACCAGCTTACTTTCACCTCTGCCTCTTTCCCTGCCCATCCTCTCTCTTTCTCTCCCCATTCACCGTCCCACCCCATTTTTTCCCCTCCAGCCCACACTCCTCCCTTCCTGGCTGGGTGAATTAGGCAGCCTCTGGGAAAGTATATGAAAAAGTGTCTCTGTGTAGGCAAGTGTGTGCATGCATGCATTGTATGTGTGTAAGAGACTGTGTGTCTTTGTGTACGGAGGTGCGTGTATTGCCGCATGTGTGTATACCTATGTGAATAAAATTTGCAAGCTAACTCTTTGACTTTCATTCCTTTTGCTGGCTTGCACACAAAACAATTTATGACATAAAATATGTGTATATTCATTTCATAACATTTGAAAAAGAAGGGAACTCTAAAAGAAATGTATTATTTCTTAAAAAGAGAATGTTGTTGACTAGTAATTGCAGAAGAGCCAATGTATCATACATTTCTCCCCACCTTTGTCTAGCTATATTATAAACTCTTTGTTGCAGACTCTCTCTTTTTATGTGTATGTCCAGCACCTACCACCCCGGAGCCTTGATCTTAGTTGAGGGTCTCTAGGCACTAAACAACAATTGTAATAATAAATAATGTGGAAGTATATGTGTTAGTACATGCTAGATGTGTACACATGAATATACATGTGTATCTGCATCTAGGTGTGGGAATCAGTTTCTACGGATTTATTTTTATAGGTATCTAGACAGGTGTGCATTTCTGTGGTTGTGCTCTATGGATTTGTATTTGGGCTTCGGGAGTGGGCCTTTAATGGATCTATTGCAGCTGTGATAATGTGTGGTCCTAATTCCACACATAAAATGACAATAACTTTAGTGAACAAAAAACATGGAGCTGGTTACGAAAAATGGGAAGAGGGGAGGGAATGAATCATGAAATTTCATTTTTTTCAAAATTACCCTTTTTGACTATTTTGCTGCCAGCTCTACCATCTTGTAACAAATAAAATCTGAACTTAGCATAATACATACCTCAAAACAATATATATGCCTGTTTGGGCCTTGCAGTGAAAATAAGCACATGAGCAAGGATGGAGGAGAGCAAGCGACGGAGGGATGGGGGATGGAGTGAGTGGGGGCGGGGCCTAATTGAAGGGGTGGGGCAGTGGGCGGGGCAAAGGTGTTTGATTTTCTGGAATTAGAAAGTTGGCAATCCTACTCACACCCCAAACTCCTCATCCCCGGCCACACCCCAGAGCCCATGCCCGCAGCCAGAACCTTCACCCCCTCGCACCCAAACCCTCTGCCTCAGCCCTGAGACCCCTCCCACAGTTCGAACTCCTTGGCCCCACCCCATGTAAAAAATTAGAGGGAAATTGCCTGTGGCCCAGCGGAACCTGGATAACCCAAGAGTTTATTGTCCTGCAGGGCTTAAAACTCTAAAGAAGTCCCCTATCTATCACCTTTCTTGCCCTTCATAGTTTATAAATTCGGAAGGAACACAGAGTCAGGGCCGGTGCTACCATTAAGGCAAATTAGGCGGTTGCCTAGGGCGCCAAGATTTGGAGGCGCCAAAAAGCGGTGCCCCCAATTTTTTTTTACAGTGTTCCTCCCCGAGCGCGCAGTCGCCGCTCCACTTCTCCTGCCTCGCAGGCTTGCAGCTCCAATCAGCTGTTTGGCGCTGCAAGCCTGGAAGGAGAATTAGAGCAGGGGCGGCGTGCTTGGGGAAGAGGCGGAGCAGAGATGAGCTGGGTGGGGAGGCGCCGCACGGCTCCCCGGGCCGGTAGGGTGGGGAGCTGCCGCTGGGGTGACTCAGGGCGGGGAGGGGAGCTACTGCAGGGCTCCCCACCCCAGCTCACCTCTGCTACGCCCCCTCCCCGAGCACATCGTCACTGCTCCACTTCTCCCGCCTCCCAGGCTTGCGGCGCCAATCAGCTGTTTGGCGCCACAAGCCTGGGAGGGGAGGAGAATTAGAGCGGGGCAGTGTGCTCGGGGAGAAGGCGGAGCAGAGGTGAGGGGGGGGAGGGGAGTTCTGCCCGGGCTCCCCGGGGGGGGGATTTGCTGCGGGGGGGATGCCTCAGTGTGGGGGGGGGCGGGGAACTGCCGCAGGGCTGGGGGGGGGCATAAGGTGGGAGTTTCGCCTAAGGTGCGAAACTTCCTTGCACCGGCCCTGCACAGAGTGCACTATGGCTAGAACACTTGCAGAAACTATGGGCTCCACTGGACCAGAGAGAGAGAGCAAGATTGGGCCTTACATGGAGTTTATAAACTTCATAGGAGTAAGACTTGAGTCAAGAGTATGTGTTGACCAGAATAAAAAGATTGTTGTAAAGAATATGTTAGCTAACACATTCTAATGCTGTAGTGCAGACAAGGGACATTGTACATTAGCATGTGCTTCAGTGGTTGAGTTGAAGCCTAGGCAGGGTCAGCCCTGCACCAAATGGTGCCCCAGGCAAGGAGCATCTTCGGCACCCCCCCTCCCCCAACCCCCTTTCTTAAGCTTTTGAACACCTTACAGCACCCAGAGCCTGGCATATACACACACCCCAATGTAGCACCTCAGGCGGTTGCCTGCATCGCCTGCCCCTAAATCCAGCCCTGAGCCTAGGCTTCCCTCGCATTCCTTTGTCTTGTCTGCTGGAAGAAGTTGTTTAATTCTCTCTCTAATTTTCCCCTCTCACACGTTCCTGTTGAGCCAAGAGAGAACTGATCAAAGTTCTTTGTAAGCATATATCCCACCTACCTGAATGCAACATTGCTCTCAAGAGCTGGTGCAGCAATGCACATGTGGCTCCTAACCAAAGTCTTTGATTGTCAAAATACAATTTTCAGTTACATTAACCACCATTTTTAGACTGGAGCTCTTTGAAGGGTGCATTGCTGTCTACTGGTGGTTAATATTTAATCAAACGTTTTCTTTATTATTAATCTATCAACATATATACAAAAACATGGTCCCTCCAAGGAAACAGAGGTCAAACCACAGGGGAAAACAAGAATATTAAAAAAAAATCCCTGACATAATACTTACCTGAGATAAAGTTAAATTATTTTTACTGTCCTACTTCAGAGCTACCAAACCATAATGGTAGCTACCTTGATCAAATTCATTATCTCCTCCTCTTTTTATGATAGCTGATTGCTCTGTGTATTATGTGTTTCATCTTCATGCCATGGTTCTTTATGTAGCGTGTATGGCCGGGTGTGGGGGTGGGCAGAAGGATGAGGGGCATGCAGCAGCCTGTAATCTTTGATTTAAGTATTCCCAATTAATAGTTTAAAGATAAGGAATAAAGCCAAAGTGAATTCTTTAAGGTTCCAGCCTCTAGGGTGGTTACAGATAATTTAATTTAATTTAGTGGAGGACTGTGAATGACACATGTGATAAAATGAAAGAATTTATTTAAAACAAGGTAGTTAGTTAAAACAAACAGCCATTACAGCATAACCATATACTGCATTTATATTCACATTCTAAGATGAAATGATGCATCTAGGGATTACCAGATCCTGGATAGTAAGAATGGGTATAATACTTTCTCTAACAGTACCTTGACGTACCTAATCTAAAGTCAGCATGCTACCCTTTTTATAATCAATTATAATAATGCCTCTTAATTAATTAACATTAAATCCACCTTTTACCATAGCTATATTTCCATAATTTAATTTTATACTTTCTCACTGGCTATTTAACATTAAGCATAGTCTTAATTAACATCTACATAAATGCCACACCAATACTTATCAATAAAGATAGCATTTCCCAAAATATTTACATTTTATTTAAGACACTGTAAAAACCAGCTAGGATCAAAACACATTTACAACATGACCTGAGGTCATGAACTCTCACTTAGCTCTAATTTGCCTCTGCATTGTCTCACTTGACTCGACTCATTTTCCCAATCCTTGTTTGACTATTGTCAAGCCTATTTTGGGGAAATAGATTTTTGGGCCTACTTACATCAACACATTTCTATATAACACAAGCAAACACCATCTATACAGGCTACAAGTCTGGACAGTGGGTGTTTGTTATGGGATCATGAGTGTTTGCCAGAATGAACCTTTTACGCTGCACTTGTATTTCCCTGTGGTGATTGCGTGGGTTACCTCCTTTATCAGATTGTTTTATTTATTTAATTTGTTTGTTTATTGATTTATTGCCTCTTAGGCTTGAGAGAGTACTGTGTTTCTGCATCATAACAGAACTCAAGGAAAGGGAAAGGCGGAGGCACTGTTTCAATGAAAAAGAAAAGCTATACAAGAGAGAAGGGATAGAGGGAGGTGTGAAAAGTCATGGGGATGATACTGTGCTTTTATTGTATCTGTTAGTGCTGCTATGGCGCCTTCAACCTGGCTTTCTTGCCATCCTCCAACTACAGCTGCTGAAAATCAATGGTTTTCCCCTGGGGAGCTCAGTCCTGTTCCCCTCTACATCAATGTAAAACAAAGGGCTTGTACACGCTACCACTTATGTCGGTATAACTTATGTCGCTCAGGGGTGTGAATAAGCCTCCCCCGAGTGATGTAAGTTACACTGACCTAAGCGTCAGTGTGGACAGCGCTATGTCAGCAAGAGAGTTTCTCCCGCTGACATAGCTACTATCTCTCGTGGAGGTGGAGTTAGTATGCTGTTGAGAGAGCTCTCTCCCTTCAGCACAGAGCATCTTCACCAGATGCACTACAGCAGCACAGCTGCATCGGTGCAGCTGCGCTGGTGTAGTGCTTATTGTGTAGACTAGCCCAAAAATACCACTGATGTCAATCAGAGGAGGAGCAGGCCCAGCGCACAGCACAAACCACTGCTCCAGGTCCTTCAAATGCATGTGAAAATCATGAATCTGTTTCTATGCTATCTATCCTGGCTGTAATACTGGAAGATGCTCAACATTCCTGAAAGATGCTGAACATTCCTGAGGGGAATTGAGTGCTCACAATTCCCATTGATGCCAGTGGGAGTTACAAGCACTCAGCACCTTACAGTAGTGCCCAGTAATTGATAGGAACAAGCCTTTAATGAGGTAGGGATACTATGGAAAAAACAGTATGTGATCATTTGATCAAAGACAGCTTCATAGATCTTTAGTGAGCTCCTTGGATCATTCCTCCTTCTCTCTTCGGAAAGCATTTGGAATATTGTTACTGGAAGAAATATTGTTCATTTTGTGCATTTTACAGAAGCCTGTGTATAGTTAATTTATTTGTTTCTGCTGCAGAGTCAGTTAATCAATTTTCCCTGCTGTCTGTGTGAGTCTTTGAAAAAGCATAGCAGGGTGGGGAGAAAGGGAGTCTGGAGCATCCTGCACTCCAGCAATCCCAGGCTGGTGGATGGTCCTTGAGGGCTGGGCTGTAATGGTGACTTTTGCAATGGAGCAAATCCTTACAGTGATATACCTCCCCAGTGTAAAAATTAACTTACACTAGTGCAGCTTTGAAACCCACATACATTTCAGCAGTACAAGTCACTTTTTACAGTAGTGCAGTGTGCTTGCACTGGTGTAATTACTTTGGTTTAACTACAGTGCTGCAAAACTCAGCAGTGTAAACCATCCCCTCAGAATGACCACTTGCTAGCATAAGTTAGAATAGATCACTCTAACCTGCACCCAAGGCTAGACAGAAAAATCAAAGATCTGTAACTGGCTCACTGAGAACATCCTTCTTTCTGCTGCACTCCGTATAAGCTGAATGCAGCAGAGAATCTAGTTCATGTTTTCCAGAGTTCTTGTAATGCTTCTGAGTGTCATAAGAATCTATGTGGGAAAGAAGGGATCTGGAGGAGATAGCTGTGAGGGTGTGCATGCATAAGTTAGATCCTTGGCACAGTTCCCAAACTTAACTGGCCCCTTACTATAGTGACTGAATTTAGTTAATCCAGTGTCAGGGCTTCAAAACCTTTGGCAGCTCCCTGACAGAATTTCAGGGCTGTAGCAAATTGCTAGTGAATAACTCCATAACAAAACATTCTGTCCTCTCCAAACCACGGTTGTGCACTAGATCTCATCAAGAACACTTGATTAAAACAAATGTGAAGTTTCTAGGCCAACCCATTTTTGAGAAACAATGTGGCAAAAAATGTAGATGTGTTTTCAATAGTGAAATAACACCTATTGTTTTCTACAGTCCTTATCTCAGAAACAACTTGTCCAATTTGTCTCAACATTTCCATAAAAACACTCCTCTGGCCAAAGACCACACATGGAAAATTTAATGACCACTATTAATATATCAGCAGCATCACACTCAATATATATATATAATCTGATTCTCCTCTTACTTACACCAATATAAATCAGGAGTAGTTCAAATGAAGTAAATTATTTACACCAGGGTAAAACCAATGCAAGTCAGAGGAAATTGAGCTATAACAATTGTAACATATATGTTAACACTCTTTTCTACCATGCTTTTTAAATTCCTTTCACCAAAAAAATAAAATGATCCCTAAGCAAATGAAGGAAAGAACTATACAGGTAATATCATAAACCAGGCAATCCAGTGTATGAAGTATAAAAGTCTTTTACACAGTTGTGGCAAGTTATAAAAATACTTTTAATCATATTGTTCTAAAACAAATGTAATATTGAAATAGTGTAAATTCAGTATAAGGTCTTCCTTGGATTACACAACTATTGACATAACTTAGTGTGAAGTATAGACTGTCAATACTAAAACAACAAGGAGTCTGGTGGCACCTTAAAGATTAACAGATTTATTTGGCATAAGCTTTCGTGGGTAAAAACCTCACTTCTTCGGACGCATAGAGTGAAAGTTACAGATGCAGGCATTATATACTGACACATGATCCTTCACTCTCACAGACCTTGGGAGGCAGGCCAGTCCTCGCTTACAGACAACCCCCCAACCTGAAGCAAATACTCACCAGCAACTACACACCACACCACAGAAACACCAACGCAGGAACCAATCCCTGTAGCAAACCTCGTTGCCTACTCTGTCCCCATATCTACTCTGGCGACACCATCAGAGGACCCAACCACATCAGCCACACCATCAAGGGCTCATTCACCTGCACATCCACTAATGTTATATATGCTATCATGTGCCAGCAATGCCCCTCTGCCATGTACATTGGCCAAACCGGACAGTCCCTCCGCAAAAGAATAAATGGACACAAATCGGACATCAGGAATGGTAACATACAAAAGCCAGTAAGTGAACACTTCACTCTCCCTGGTCATACTATTACAGATTTAAAAGTCACTATCATTGAACAAAAAAACTTCAGAAACAGACTTCAAAGAGAAACAGCAGAACTAAAATTCATTTGCAAATTTAACACCATTAATCTGGGCTTGAATAGGGACTGGGAGTGGCTGGCTCATTACAGAAGCAGCTTTTCCTCTCCTGGAATTGACACCTCCTCATCTATTATTGGGAGTGGACTACATCCACCCTGATTGAATTGGCCCTGTCAACACTGGTTCTCCACTTGCGAAGTAACTCCCTGCTCTCCATGTGTCAGTATATAATGCCTGCCTCTGTAACTTTCACTCTATGCATCCGAAGAAGTGAGGTTTTTACCCACGAAAGCTTATGCCCAAATAAATCTGTTAGTCTTTAAGGTGCCACCAGACTCCTTGTTGTTTTTGTAGATACAGACTAACACGGCTACCCCTGATACTTGACTGTCAATACTGTGTTTCTTGATGTAGTGATATCTTCTGCCTCATTCTTTGAACAGTCGGACCCTGACAAGTTGGCATTCTTTTTAGCTGGCAGGTGGGAGGAATCTGAACTCTGCAGGGTGGCCTTCCTTTTGAGACAGTGGGAGAGTGGTGGCTGACAGTTGCTGGGCATTTTCCTCTTCAGACAGGGGGGGATCAGTGGTGGAACCAGGGTGTGCAGCCTTTTCTTCTGGTGGTGGACATGACCCTGACTGGATAGTCTTGTCCTCTGACACCAACACATTTCTGATCATTATAAGGGCTTCCACTATTTCAGTCTTGAGACCTCCTTGCACCATCTTAGACCATTTTGGGGTCTTTCTGCTTCATTTCATATTCTTTCCCACCTTTTTCCCTGTTCACCTTCTCCATTTGATAATGCAGCCTGTTTTTCTTTGAGTTAGTGAGTCCAACTTCATACATTTAATATTTCCATCATTCTGTTAATTTCACCCATTGTCTGTTTCTTGTCTTTATGCCTGAGGTCTTGATTTTAAATTTTTTAATGTTATCATTCACCAGCTCCAGTTCCAATGACAGGCATTTAAACTTAGTTTTTCAGACTCATATTCTGTTCCAAATCTTTCTGATCCTTCTTTTCCATCCTCCTTTCTTCTTCTTTCTTTTGGACTGATCTGATTTCCTCTCTGGCTATTAACAACTCCATTATCAGGAATTTCACTTTTTCTCTTAGCATTTCTTCTTCCCTCAGCCTCCTGTGCTCTCTCCTGTCTCTCATTGCAAAGGAAACTTCATAAAACATAAACTTTCCTAAAGCAGTTTTCTCAAAAAAATGGCCATGCTCCTCAATTGCTTCTCTCTACAAACTGTTAACTGCAGATCATGGCAACTGGGCAAACACTATTCATTGTGGGGACACAGGTGACATCTGTAAAGTTCTTCATAATGACATGATTCCAAGTGCTGTGATTAAAACACACAGCAATGTATTCCAATGCAGTTTTAAACTCTTGGAATATATTAAAAGTCCTGAAAATCCTGAAATCAAACATCAGTAGCTAAACAGATTTCAATACAAGATCGTAATGATGGCTATTTGGTGTGAATTTCAGGTGAAAAATGTAAATCTGCAGTAAATAGACACAAATATTAATACATCTAATTTATTAGTGATAAACTACATTTCCAAAACATCTTGTGTTCCTGGGAACATATTTGCAACATAGATCTTCTTTGCTGTACTGAACAGCCTCTGTGAAGAAACACTGTTTGTCATGGTCCAAGAAATGATCTTCAGTGCCAGATAGATTCAGCATTAAGTGAGGCAGTCATACCATGAAAGACTGAGATTGTGTAAATTCTGCACTTAGATGTTGCAGGAGTTCTTGTATGCAGTGAAAAATTCCAAGACAAAGCTCTACTTCTCTCACAAAAATTCAAAATGGAGGCCACCCTTGACAAAGCCTCATTATTCCTTGCATTTGAATTTTTAGTGTCCTATCACTGCACTTTTCAATATGCCACATGACAAATGATAGGTCACTCTTTAATGATCAGATTTACTGTCAGATCATCAAAGAAGTACCAAGTTAAAAACCATGTGGCTATTTTATTCTTGTGTGTGGGATCACCACTTAACTCCTTTGAGCCCTATGAGATCTACTGATAAAAGTGCTATATAAAAAGTTAGGTATTATTTGTTATTATTATTACCAAATATAAATACTTGTTGGTTTTCATTAGCCATCTTCTCTTTTCTGCACTTGTATGTGGCAACAGAATGATCTCTGTAAAGATCACCTGTATCAACCCATCTTCATCTCTTTTTTTTCACCCCCTCTAATCATTCTTGTTTGTATCTAATCATCACTTGTGTCACCTAATTCTACATGGACTAGAAAGAGTACACCTTTGCTGACAACCACCTGGCCGTTGAATGGGGTGTGTATGGTGAGGGTGGGGAGGGGGTTGTAAACATCCAAGAGAGGAGTTATTTATAGGGTGATACAAGGAAGTAGCAACAGGAATATTGGGATGAAAAGGAAAATGTCTGCAGAATATCAGAAAGAGCTTTCTGACTGATGGCTGTGGAATAGTCTCTCAAGAGATGGGAGTGGATGCACCTTTACTTGACATGCTTTAGGTGACAACCCCTAAATGGTGCCCACAATCTGCTGAATTTTAAAAAAAAGCTTAAATAACAGACATGCGTAATTGAAGCCTATTAAAAATCTATACTTATTATTTGCACTAAATCCTGTAAACAGAACCAAGTGACCCTAACACTACCAATGGAATTAGCTCATAACTGCTAGTGAATGGTATTGGGACAGGTATCTAAGTCAGAAAAAGTACGGTATATCTTGGATTTCATTTCCCGCTCCCCCCCCCACTGCATTCTCACATTGTAATTGTGGACAATTCCACAGCCATCCTACGTATCCAGCTTCAAGACCTGGCTGCCCTCTCTTTGTATTCCTTTAAAATTGATGTCCTGAATACTATGCCAGGGTATCAGACTGTAGCATCATTTGATCTGTGTAGACTGGTAGCATGTGTAAGGTACTCCTGAACAGAAGAGGGGAGTAATCACCATCACATGTAAGTGGCCTGCTGTTACCATCTCAATTTACTCAGCTGGCTTGGTACAGACTTTGTAAGAGTCCAAACTTTCAACAAAATGTCCCAAACATTGGACTAAGTATTTTTAGGAAAGTATATTTATTTAGTATAAGTAGTTTGGTTCCGTCCCGTCTCTTTCCCCCCTCCCCCAAGTGCCCCAAGTAAGAATGAAACATTTTGCCTTAAAGCACTGATAGTATTTAGGAAAATATGTTTTGTATTTTCCCAAGGACTGTATTTCATGTAGTCTGTACCACTTTATCTATGCAGAATCACCTTCATTCTAAACTCACAAGACTGGGATAACTCAGAACCCTAGTGCAACCTTAATTATTTTTCTTCTAAATTTCCAGTAGCTCCCGCTGATGCAAATACGACGATGACCAATGCACAAAAGGAGAAAATGTCAATGGCTCCCTAAGATGTCTCCACATCCCACTAGTGACAATTTGAGGAGACAAAGCAGGACAAACACACAGTCTCTTAGCAACTTGAGAAAAGAGGAAAGATGCCGAGGGGTAAAATATTCCTGGAGTTGAAGTGGGAGATAAGGAAGGAGTTAAAGCTGCAGGAGAGGGAATGAGAGAAGGAAGCTGCTGAGACATCTGGCAGATTACAGAATGCAGGACAATTAGAGACTGAGACTGCAGATGAAAGAAAGGGATCTAAACCAACACAAATACTTTTATTTATACTATTATTTTTTCCTATTTATACAGTTTGCTTGTCATAGTATCACAAATGAACACAACAACTTTAATAACATGTAAAATAGTGCATGGAACATGAGATCTATATCAGGCAGATGGTGATAAAAAGTTTGCCTTCATTTATTAGGCAGAAGATTGAGAGATTTCATGATGTCATGAGAAAGGAACACCAAGATCTTAGCTGAGCATAACAACATAGCATCTCCTCCATCAGCTTCAGTTAAGTACTGTACTTTCCAGTCTAACAACTCCTACTTTATACTCTTCACACCCTCCAGACTTCCCTCTCCCTAATCACTGACTCCTGCACCCTCTCCCCATCCATTCAAACAGTTCATCTTCCACATATTATTCTGATTGTTTGGACACGGTACTTCTGCATTAAAGTAACCTACAAATTATATCCTTACCTGAGCCTTGGTTTGTCAGATTTGGTTAGTGTGTATTCAATGTTTGTTATAAAATCTGTGGTGTCATTTTTGTTATTCTAATAGAGGAAATGACACCTTATCTTAAATGCTTTGATGAGTGTCAACAAGAGAGGTATATTAAAATAACTGGTGATTATGCTATCAGAAAAGTGTTCCATGTCCCCACCCCTTCCCACATGCATGATGAAATAACCAAACATCATATTGTAAATAATTGGAAAAATGATGACTAACATCAGCTAATTCACTGCTCAATCTGTTGCCCACAGCAGCTACTGGACTGATTCAAACCTACTGGCACAGAGGGGTACAATTTGTAGCTCTAGTACCTGAGGGCAAATTAAGTCCCAGAGGTTCTCTTGGGGGAGCACAATTTTAAACTGTAGCCAGGACTCCACAAGACCCTATCAGCAGAATGGAATGTTCTGAATCAGCATGTGCCCTGAATACCCTGGCCATGACTGTCCATTTTTGGTGCAGTGTGCTAACCAACTTCAGGCTCCCTCCTAAAGCAGCGGCTGCAGACTTTCTGCTGCTGCATCTCTCTGGAACACAGGGACCCAAGAGGAAATCAAGCTCATTGGGTCTGGATGTCAGTTTATATTTTTCTCCCCATTTGCTGCTGCAGAAGCAAAACATTGGCAGAGGGCTTCCTGTATCACATATCTCATGACACTTGCAGCAGTGTTGGACTCTAGCACCCTAGGCGTTTCCAGATGATGAGATGTAGTAATCCTTCCTGACTCCTCATTCCAGTCCTTACAGAAAACCTCCATTTTGTTTTTTCAAATGCTGGGTCAAATAAAACATGGCAAAATAATATCATGGACAGACAAGGCACCTCCAGCCTCAGATTTTTCTTCTGGAGTCAGTTCACCCTTTGACTCTAGCTGAAGCAGTAGGTGAAGTAATCCTGGTATAATCCAGACAAGGTTTCACTAGCAAAAAATTATAATCCAAGCAGATTTTCCAAGAATTGTTTTGTGAACACAGACCCCCTTTTTCTCTGGTTTGTGGTGGGAAGAGTGTCCCTTTCTGTCCCTTCTCATACAAGGCAGAGTTCTTTGTGATGAATGGTGTTAATTGGTGGCACCACATAATGGTAAGGGGTTTAGGCCTCTGTTAGCCAAGCCTCTACTCTATCCGCTGGGCCATCCTCATGCGGGGTGGCAGCCTTTCTTTCGTTGGGGTTTGACTTGACCCATTCTTCCAATTCTCTTTCTATACCTTCTTTCTTGCAATTATAGTAATTGTGGACAGTTCAATGAAAACCATTCGGTGCACTGTGGTATTAAAAATACAAACAAAATGTTAGGATGCAAAAGGAATCAGATGGAAAATAATACTGAAAATATTATAATGTCATTATCTAAATTGATGGTGCATCCTCACTCTGCTCAGTTCTGGTCACCGGCCCTAATCTCAAAAAAAGATATAGCAGAAAGAGAAGGGATTCAGAGATGAGCCACAGAAATTGTTAGAGGCATAGGGAAAAAAATCATCTGAAGAAAAAATGATTGTTGCACCAAGGAGGGTTTCTCTGGGGTAAAGGGATGGCTGACACCAGGATGTTGGCTATATTTTCAGCTTTCAGGGAAGTGATGGTTGTCTCTGGCATGAGAGTCTTTTCAGGCAACAGGGTGTTATTTTCTGATCTTCCTCTTCAGCCAGGGTAGCCTCCTCCTTTTAGGGCTACTCCTTTTCAGCTGAAGTGAAGGTAGAGTCTGACCTGAGGACAGCAAGCTCCTCTTCAGCACATGGGCTAGTGGTGTCTGACCAGCAGGATATCCTCCACTTTCAATGAGTTTAAGAGCTGCAGCTGTTAAGGTCTTGGGACCTTCTTTCAGCCTCTCAGGGGTTTTTTTTCTATTCAGTTTCCTTTTCTGTTTCCCTCCTTTACCCATGTTGCTGGGCCCATCTGAGAATTCTTTTCTACACTTTCAAAATAAAAACCTATCAAACAATACTCGGTGATTGGGATCAAATCCTCAGCAAGTATGTATATTCACCTCAGCGGAGCTATGCTAATTTAAAACAGCTGAGGAGCTGCCGCTTCAGATTTTACTCCATTCTACCCCTTTCCTCTCTTTCTTCATATATTGTAATAGTGGTAATAGTTGTAGTAGTAGTAGTAATAGAGTTAAACTACATCAAAAAAAATTCTTGTGGGCCTGGGAAGAAGTTTGCAGCAGTGATCAGCATAAAGATCCTCAATGGTTCGACAGCCTCTCAGACGGAACAGTTTGCCAGAGCTCCAAGAAATGACTTCATGGCACCAGCTAAATTTCACCCTTGATAACATAATGCTTTCACCTTTTTACATAGTCACTGAAATGCTGACCCTATGGACCCTGCTCATGGGTCTGTCAGATACAATGACCGATCTGTATCCACAACAGTTGAGGAAACTATGGACTGCAATTCCACTATAATAGCAGTTCACAAACCATGCTCTAGAATCAATAGAAAGTTGAAGTTAATGTGACTGTTCATTGGTCACTCCTGTTCATGTGATCACTGGTTCACCAAAAAATGAATATTTGTAAATATCAAAGATCACCAGAAGATCCATCACTTCCCTATCCAATCACCTGCCATCACAGAGGGCATTCCAATGCTCAGGGAACCCAAATCCCTTTGCATCTACATAAATGGTCTTCATTATGAATCTTCTTTTATTCTTACTAGGTATCAGAAGATTCTCTGTAAAGATCACTTGTGTCAATCCAAGTTTCATTTCTCTTTATGGTCCCTGATGTTATTTTTGATCTTATCAAATCTCCTATTCACAGGGTTCATTGAGTTACAGCTACTGTGCCTCTCTCAAACTTACCCACTTATTATCAGCAATGACTCAAACATCTGACTGCTCTCCCTTCTCCCTTATAGAGCTTCTAAACAAAGGAAAAAACATCCCACCAACCAACTCTCATTTTTGGTTACTCAACATTTTCCAAGTACAGTATCTGTAGCTCCGTCTCTTATTTTAACAGGGGTCATGCCCTCTGGATCCCCTCCCCCCCCTTGCTATTCATCAGCTAATCCCTCCCAATTTTCTTTTAGGTTAAGATAGATTTTTGGGGGCAAAACACACCTCTTAGTTTTACTGATGCAACCTCCATTGAGTCCAATGGTATTGTAGAGGTGTAGCGGAGAATAGAATTTTACCCTTTAAGTTTGTCTTGTATACTGTTGTCTATAAAGTTCATAATATATTTCTGAAGATCTTTCATTATATTTTCTAGTAATTCTGTAGGCAATGTTTGAAATACATAGCACACCACAGCAGGCTGGGCCGCCATTTTGATTGTAGCTCTTCTTCTGGTTCAAGTGCCAAATTCTCTCTCCTGAATAAACCAATTAGGTTTGCATGTACATCTCTGTGAAAAGAATTTGGCTCCATCAGTGGCTGATTAATGATTTTGCCACCCCTAGGCCCTGAAATAATTGCCGCTCCCGGCCCCATATGAACTTATTAAACATCAATATTTTCAATATCAAACCAATACACCTCTACCCCGATATAACACGACCTGATATAACACGAATTTGGATATAATGCGGTAAAGCAGTGCTCCGGATGGAGAAGGGGGCTGCGCACTCCGGCGGATATATATAAGTTTGATATAATGCGGTTTCACCTATAATGCGGTAAGATTTTTTGGCCCCCGAGGACAGCGTTATATTGAGGTAGAAGTGTATTTTCACTTTTTACTTCACTACTACTTTCAACTATTTTTTCTGTCTCACTGTCAGCACTAACTAATACAACAAAGGAATCTATTTTGTGCATTTTTGCTATCATTTAATTTTCCCTTTCTTTCTTTTGTATAGCATTTTTTTTTAACTGAGAACCACTTAATTTCTTATAAAGTTTAGGATTTTCGCGAGTATGTTTACTAAATGGTATTGTGCCGTCATTGGTGGTTTCAATACATGCTATGATTGGTAGAATTGCGGTGTCACTGATGCTGCGATTACAAAAATGCTGCTTTTATAAATTTGCCGCCCTGGGTCTAGGCCTTGTTGGCCTAGGCGATAATACGCTGCTGGGCTCCATTATTAGTTTTCTGCATGTGTTACAATACTCTATAATTCTATTATCAAAGGGTGAAATTTTTTTTTTGCTGTATCTAAATTTTCTAGAATTCTATGTATATACCCCTCCAGCTGCAAATTGTTTTTATCTCTTAAGAAAAATTAGCTCATTACAGTTTCATAAAAAATCTGATACTATCCCACAATCATGGAACTCTCATGTATGACAGACTCTCATTGACTCCAATGGGCTTTCGATCAGACCCTACAAGCAGCTCTGTGTTCGAGGGGTCTCCCCAATGGGATTCCTCATTATCAGCTGCCAACTTTTGTGCTAAAGGTTCCATACAGAGTTCAAAAATAAGTGAAGAGTTTTGCCTGTGGTTTCCTATTGTTTAAAGCTGTCAGTACTATGCTGAGATCAGTATTGTTATTGGTGTACTTAAGAATAACATAAAATACTAGATGAGTGGAAAAAGGGGAGGGGTGAAGGAGGAATAGGAAATGCCAGTGCTGCTGGAAAAGCAAAATATGTAGGATTCTTATTTAGACCGGTTTTACACCAGTTGAACACCACTGACTTTTTGGAGTGATTCCTGATTGACATTAGGAGAGGAGAATCATGCATTTATAAAGTAAAAGGCAGTTAAAATATGAACAAAAATATTTAAATATAATAAATGGGGTTTTGAAGTGGTGGGGTTTTTTTTAGGTTTTCATAGCTGTGGAACAGCAAGTTCCATTCCTGACAGGCTCCACCAGGTCTGAACTAAACAGAGTCCCATGCAGTTTTTTGTGGGGGGATCTTTCAGACTTTCAAACCTATAGCCCAGTCCACTCTACACTTTTCTTACAAGATGAGTTTTCCCCAAGTGTGATTGAACAAAATTTCTCCTTCCCGTTTATAGTGCAACATGCTGTGCACGAGCGGGCTGCTTCCCTCAATCCCAGAAGAGGCTGCACTTCAATGGTTCAATGGCACTGATTCTGAAAATGCTTTTGTTATCTTACATTTTGAAAGGTGTTCTACAAATATACATTGTAATGTGATTATTTTTTAAAAAATTGTGCTACATTTTAGTTTCTGCTTCTGTTTCTGCAGTTCAGTTTTCTAACATTTTTCTATTGTTTAACCCGACATTCTAATATATAGGCATCAGGGATGGTTTAAAGCTCAGAGTGACTCAGTTTTACATACACAAAAACTCACGCACATGTGTAGGGCCTTACCAAATTCATAGCCATGAAAGACATGTCACGGACCGTAAAATCTGGTCTCCCCCTGTGAAATCTGGTCTTTTGTGTGTTTTTACCCTATATTATACAGATTTCACGTTTCTCAAATTGGGGATCCTGACCCAAAAGGGAGTTGCGGAAGGGGGGAGTCGCAAGGTTATTTTGGGGGGGGTCGTGGTATTGCCACCCTTACTTCTGTGATACCTTCAGAGCTGGGCAGCTGGAGAGTGGTGGCTGTTGGCCAGGCGCCCAGCTCTGAAGGCAGCGCCCCACCAGCAGTGCAGAAGTAAGGGTGGCAATACCATACCATGCCATGCTTACTTCTGTGCTGCTGCCTTCACAGCTGGGTAGCCGGAGAGTGTCGGCTGCTGACTGAAGGCCCTTTCTCATCTTTTTCTCCCTCTTCTCCAGCCCACATCCCCCCGGGGCAGCTCAGTGTTGCCCAGCACAGTGCCAGAAACCTTTACAGGAGAACAGCTTGGTTTGATGCTCTCAAGGTAGGGAGGTGCTTAAGGCTCCAACCGTATATTTACAGGTGATCAAAATAAAATTTCAGTTTCATGGGAAGACATATCAGTCTGAATCTTTGTGCTGTCTGACAGAGAATTTTCCAAGCACAGTTTTCAAGGAAACAAATGACTATTTATGCAAAAATAGTTCATATATTGACGTAGAGAAAAAACAAAACTTAGCCAGAATAAAGTACAGAGGGGTTTTAAATGTGTTTTTTTATCCCTACTTCAGAGCTACAGAACCAAAATGAGTGACGGTCCTGCCAGAATGGACATTCCCAGTCCCCCTTTCGCATGGTTGCTGACCATTCCACTAAGTATTATGTCATACACAGACTCTGATTCTCCCTTGCGTGCTTATGTCAGAGTGTTCTGTGTAACACCTACACCTTGGAATAGTCTAGAGAGTGACTATCTCTGTGATAGGATCACAGATGTCTAACATAGTCAATGTTGTACTTAGCATTTCTATGAAACTGTGATATTTGTATGGAGTGGCTCTATTATCATATGTCTTGGCATCTTCAACTCAGGCTTTTCTGTCCTACAATAACAATGTTTTTAATGGGCAAATGAAAAAATAGAATATTTTTCCTTTGGGAACATTTTTTTTCTATCATAATGATAGGGTTAGCTAGAAAAATTCCTAGTTTATTCCAAAATAAACTGTTAATGTTCTAAACTGTCTTTTGTAGGTTTCTATCTAATCTAATCTATCTAAAGTATTTCCAGAGCACCAGTCATGATAATACATTACAGCACTGGTCTGCGTGAAACCAGCTGGGGGTCTCAGTCCAGTTCCTAGTGGACAGCTATATCACAAAAAGCAATTGACACCTTTGTTGTCAGTCTCAGCAGAGAGGTCAAGGCCTTAATGGGCCTGGCTTATGAACTCTGCTCAGAGTTAAGACATATTATCACGGACCACTATGAAGTTGGGTTCTAATGTTGCTTGCGGTGTAACTGTTTTGTAGATGAAAAGAGGACTCCATTGTCCAGGGCTATCAATCTGGCAGTATGAAAATTCACTAAGACCCAAGTTTGGGTTAAGTGGTTAGAAGTATTTATTTTATTTACTGGCATGTCTAGGGTGCTTATCACCTAGTATATGACCGTTGGCACATGTAGAGTTGCCAACAGTCCCTTATTATAAAGGATGTCCCTTATTTTTTTATCTCTGTACAGCAAGATTGGGAGTTGATGAGTGCTGCGAAAAGGATCAAGAAATGCCCCAGCAAATGTAGGTAAGTACTGATTATTATTGTTATTAAAATAAGGGACTGTTTTCTTAGCACACCCTCCCCATCCCTCCTCCCAATAATAATTAGTATTGTGAGGATTGTGGGGTGGGGTGCTAAGAAAACAGTCCCTTGTTTTTGAAATATAATGTTGGCAACCCTAGGCACGTGTAACCAGCCTCTGGGAATGGAAGGTCTTGGAGCACAAAAATTAGATCTTTTAATTACATAGTGTGGTGGCAGTGGTGTCCAACCCTATTATACAGGAGGGCCACGTAAACCTAAACACAACCTTGTGTGGACCAAATAGATTCTACATATTGTAGTAAGATATAATGTCACCTGTATTGAGTTATATTTTAAGTTCAGCTTGTTTCGTATGTATTTAGATAGGTTGTTTCTATGTACAGTATTGTGTATTTACACACTTGTGTAAACTAAAATGATGTAAACATGATGACAAAACACTAAAGAACCAGCTATTAGTATAGTGTTTAAAGCAGGCCATGGGCCTTATGAAATGTTGGGCCGTGTATGGCCCATGGGCTATAGGTTGGGCCTGATCCAACCTAGGGCCTGATCCAATGCCCATTAAAATCAATAGGAATCTTTTCCCTGACTTCAGTGCCCTGTGGATCAGGCCTGTCACAGTGTTCCCTCCCCAGGGTGCCCCCTGGGCTCTTGGCGGGGCCCTGCACTCACTCGGATTCTGCTCTGCTGTGTCTGAGTGTTCCACCACATCAGTCCCGTTGTAAGAGGCTCAGTCCTCCAGATGAGCCCTGGATAGTCCACCTCTTCCACAGAAAGAAATTAACACAAATGAATTGTTCCACAGGTGGACTCAGGGTCTCTTTCTTCAGAGGGCTTCTGTTAAGCCATGGCCCCAACCAACCCCCCCCCCCCCCCCACCCATGGAGAAATAGTCCCATCAAAGGTAGCTCAGTATCAGGCCCCCCAGCCTTCTTCTTTCAAGTCTGCTCTCCTCTCTGGCCTGCTACCAATTGTGCTGCATTTTCTCTTTTGAAGCTCCTCCCTCCCAATCTGACATCTCTCAGAGGTGTGGTGCGGTGGGGCCCCATAAGCCCACAATAACTCATTAACCTAGTGTTGCCCGGTATGCGGTTTGTATACCGCATCACACGGCCTTTAGAACTTCTCAAGTATGCATGTGTATGGTCTTATGACATCTTTAGCGTTCATGTCACAAAACCATCACTGCACCAGAGTTCAAGAAACTTGGGGACTTGACACTGAACTTCTCTCATTCCTAGAAGTGGTCCCTTCAAGTTAGGGATGAGACACATTGGTAGGGTAGCATGGAGGAAAGTTTATGCTGTCACTGCTCATTCTGTAGCCATATTATAGATAAAGAGAGAACTTTGTTTTGGGGGGCTATTTAGCACTTTCCACAAGTACAGTACCACATTCTTTTTAATTTTATTTTTTCAAGAAAATAATAATTTTTAAAATATAGAAATAAAACAGAAAGAGGAGAAATATGAATAATCATTCTAAGGATTTCTTGCTATTGGCCTAGGATTGACTGTTCTTGGATTCTCAGCACTCCTAACATTTCTATTGCACCTGTCATCCAAAGATTCTACAAGCGCTCTAACAGATAATCATTGGTGTGTATATAGTACCTTTCATCCAAAGATCTCAACGCACTTAATAAACTTTACCAACTGCATATTAACTCTATATACAAAGAGATTTTCACTCACCACTGAAATTCAGCCATCTTTGGGATGGAAGGTAGTATTTTAAATAGGGCATAGCAATACTACTTAATTGTTCTGGGCAGAAAGTTGAGAATACCATCTTCCAAGTGAAACTAAAAGGGACTTTCAGACAGGCAGAATTTCATTACCTATCTAGAATTTAGTCAGGATAATAGGGTTAATGATACCCCTGCTCTTCAAAAAAAGTGTCATGGGATTCTTAATTTCCACAGATAGTCAGGCCCCTAGTTTGAATGCTGACCTGAAAGATGACACTTTCCAATAAATAGCCTGCTGGGAATTAACTCAATTTTGACTCACAAGAAAGAATGCCACCTATTGAAATACCAACATCACTTTCTGTGGCACTAGATTTTCCTTGGGGGATGTAACCCCATCCCCCAACTTCTAGCACATAGAAACTGGCAGCACCATGAAAGATGGATTTGCAGGTCCACTGAAAACAGATAGGACAGGAGATTTCTCTCATTTTGTACCAGTTCCCCTCAGTGATATCAGCATGATTTACACAATCGTGGGAATAGGTTTAATCAGTCATCTGGTGGCTGTAGACTAGCAAGGAGAGTTTATACATTGTTTTTGGCGTGGCAGACAAAATTGATGGCAATTTTTTTTCAGTTTACCTCCAGACACACACACACACAGAGGAACGGATATGCTGATGTAATATGTTACAGGTCCTCCCTCTGGGCTGATCTGCAGAAGGTATGAATCTGTTATAGCCCCCACTTCAGTAGTCTTGCTACTTTAGCTTGTGATGTAGCAGCTCATGTTTTTAATTCTAGAAGTCCCTGGTTCAATCCCTGGTATGTTGGCCAAGCTGGCTGTCATCACACTGACCCAGAAGGGCTTTCTTCATGCATGCTCAGTGAAAGGTGTCTATGCAGACAGATTGCATCCAATTCTGCTCTCAGTTAGTAATTGTGCTGGGATTTCACAGGTGCAGTGGAGAGCAGGACTTGGCTTACTTAAAGATATTCATTGGTCTAGATTCAGATCTCAGCTACACCTGTGAAAATTTGGAGAATCTCCAGTGAAACCAAATGAGTTACTTCAAATTTATACCAGAGTAAATGAAAACAAAATAAGGTCCCATAATACTTTAGTTAGGCCTGTTCCCTGCATGATTCCCAGTGCTACAAGAAATAATTCTAAACATTTCTCATCCCAGAAGACTAATTAAAGAAACAATGCTTTAACAACTGCTTGTCCTTACAGTCAGAAACATAATTTCTGACTTAGGATATGCAGATGAATACTGCTGTTGATGCTCTCTGGTTTTTGGTTTCCATGAATTCATGTCCCAGACTGGTCTCAAAAGGTGCTGAACATGTGCAGTGGGTGATGCCTGCAGGGACTGTCCTCACACTCCCCATGGTGTGGTAGTCCTAGCTGAAATGAGAGTACCTCAAGTCTTTTAACTAGAGACGTCTTTATGGCCATCCAGCTATGATGAGCTCATGTGTTATTTTGTGCTCAAATCTATGTAGGCACATGCAACTGGGCTTCCATATTCATTTTGGGCTCGATCATGCAACATTTTGAGCAGTCTGGCCCTGATCCAGCAAAAGGATCATTTAGCCCTCACTGAAGTCAAAGGGACTACTTATGTACTTAAAGTTAAGTACATGCTTAAGTGCTTTGCTGGATTGGAACCTGAGTGCTCAGCACTTTTCAGTATTGAATTCATTCTCCCTAACACCTCCAAGAAATCTTTGGATACACAGGGGATAATTCTGATCTCACACCAATTTATACTTATGTATCTATTGTTTTCAATAGAATTATGCCTGGTTTATCTTGGTGTGAATGGAGACTCAATCCCTTAATACACTTGAACCTGAAAGCAAGTGCATCATTGTTAATGCAACATAAAAGCAACTGAAGTCCAGAATTTACTGTACAAAATTTGCATTAATTTTTATATATGTAGAGAACCCTGGGCCAATTTCTTAGATTGTTAACTTTTCACTTGTCTTTGTATGTATTCATACAATGCTTAGAACAATGAGTCTCTGATCCTGATTGAGTGCTACTGTAACAGAAATATGTATATATTAATTGTTATTACCTCATTTCTCCCAGTGTATATCAGAAATAACTCCGCTGAAGTAAATGGAGTTGTTACACTAGTCCAAAACTGGTGAGAGTTAGATCAGAAATGGGACCACCATGGGAAAAAAGCCATATGTGTCATGTAATTAATCCTTCCGGTCTGACACTTCAGAGTACCCACTCAACTCACAAGCACATTTGGTGTTTAAGGAGCATTGTATTCCACAGTAATAAACGTACTCAAGAACCAAGACAACAAATGAGAAATGAACACACACCGGGCCCGATTCAGATCTCACACTGGTGTAAATGAGAAGTGATTCCAACAATAACTGTGTGTGTTCGGAATTAAGCCCTCAGAACTACAGGTAAGCAGAAGAAAAGACACATTGTCGGGACTGAAATTCATACATCTTGAACTACAAAGCTTTAATTGCATGGCTCTTCAAAAAGTTTCTTCAACAAATGTCATAAATGCTGTGGAATTGACAATACAAAAGCAAAAACATTTTACTAGGTTTCACATAAGCACTGCAAAATGCAAGGTACCTGTCAGGCAGATTAAGAATAAGTTTTTGATTTTTAATTTGCAGCACAAAAATGAAGTTTGTCTGCAGGTTAAGCACACATTTTACATTCAGTTAGTTAATTGTCTGAAGCCTATTGAAGCCAAAAGAGAGTATTTCCACTGACAGGCCCTAAGTGCAATGTCTTCAATACCATCACTTTTTCAATGCTATATGTAGCTGATCTTTTTATTTTTTGTCTTGGCTTTATGCAATTTAATAAATAGATTGTCTTTAAAACGTGGGAATTTCTCAGTTGTATTGGAGAAACTTTTTGAAGATTCTAGAAATTAAATCCTTATAGTTCCCTATTTTGGGGGACACAGATCCTATCAGGGAGGGACAGCATGTTTATAGCTCACCACGATGAAACCGTTTTTATCCCCGAGACTGAGAATTCTGTCTTCAGCCCAGAATCTGATGGCAAAGGATCAAACAAATATAGAAGTTAGAAATAATACCAATAACCACATTAAGTTTTCCCATCTTATCTCCCTTTGTAGGATTTTTCCCTGTTGATGTTGCATACTTACTAGCTGGGATCTGTTGTGAAACCTAATAGATCATACTGTTAGATAGGTTTTCTGATATTCAGCCGAGTATTTCTTTAATTTAATTCCTTTGCTCCTAGTTATACCCCCGTGTACCTCCCTAAATTCCCCTCCCAACTTGACTGTTTACATGCTTCCAAAATACACAGATTATTTTTCTCTCCCAGCTCCCTTCACTCAGGGCAAAATCCAGAGCCCACTGTTATCAGTGGGAGTCTTTCAGTTGACTTCAAGGGGCTTTGGATCAGGCCATTAATCATCATTTAGCCAAGCACTGCATACTTAATTTTTAAAATGTTTCTTCATAAACTAGTCTTTCCAGTACTCCAGTAAATTTTTGTTACTCTTCGCTGAGTTGCCTGCAGTTTGTCAATATCTTTGTGGCAATGAGGTGTCTAGAACTAAATGCAGTGTTCCAGGTGCAGAGATGTATAGAAATACTTGTGTCTCTGCCTTTTTACTCTCCTCTTACCTCATGATATCCTCTTAATGTCCACATTGCCAGGATCTAGCATATTGTAAACAGGAGGATAAGCTGCCTGGGGTCTCAAGTTATTTGACTTTGGGTACAATGGGCATCAGATAAACCAGGGGTAGGCAACCTATGGCACGTGTGCCAAAGGCGGCACTCACACTGCCCAGATCCTCGCCACCGGTCCAAAAGGCTCTGCATTTTAATTTAATTTTAAATGAAGCTTCTTAAACACTTTAAAAACCTTATTTACTTTACATACAACAATAGTTTAGTTATATATTATAGACTTATAGAAAGAGACATTCTAAAAACGTTTAAATGTATTACTGGCACGTGAAACCTTAAACTAGAGTGAATAAATGAAGACTCGGCACACCACTTCTGAAAGGTTGCCGACCCCTGAGATAAACAATTAGTAGAATCCTTGGCCCTAAGACTAGAAGTTCAGTAAGAAACATTTGGGTTTTGAGACAAAAGCTTTATGTAACTGGCTCCTGGATCTTTAACTGGTTACAGATTTCACAGCTGATGTATCAGATTTTTTATTTCTGTGTTTTATCTGGGGATTTTGTCAGGCAGGGTAAGGGAGAGAATAGAGGAGACTGAATTTTTTTACAGGTTTAACTGGGGCATTAACCTGGTGTAATGAGGTGGAGTGGCCTCATTCCGATGCAGAGGGGATTATATCACCCTACTGGACTCAGCTAACCCCGCCCCATCCCCTTCGCAGGATGTACAGGGTTGGGGCAGGAAGTATAAGAGCAGGGCCCTGCTGGTCAGTGAGAGCCAGGCCAGATGTCCTTTCCAGGGAGCCCATGACTCGCTGTGGTGGGTGATGACTCTTGAGAGCTGGCCTGAAGAGAAGGAAAAGTGTTCCCCTGTGGAGCAGCCCCACCAGATGCCGGTAGGAAGTAGCCCAGGGAAATCAGACTTTGGCCCTGTTGTGTTGCCAGGAGGTAAGGCAGTGACCCCATGTTTCCACGTCAAGCCTGTGATGGGGTCACCTGTTGCTTCTAGTGACCTGGGCTGGGACCTGGTGGAGCAGGGTGGGTCTGGGTCCCCCTACCCCAGGCCCTGCACTTCAGATTGGGTGAGCGCTAACCCTTAGGCCAGACAGCCTGAGCTACTGACTGATTGCTCAGCCCTCATTCAGGAGCAGTTGCCCAACTGCAAACCAAGACCCCCGATAGACTAATCTGGCATGAGTGTTGATTCTCCTGATGCTGCTGAAGGGGACACGCAGACCCTGACATTCAGAAAACATTACACAAGGGAATAAAGAAAGATGTGTCCATGATTTTTTTTTTTCAGGTTTACCACACAACTTCATTGTTGGGTTAATTCCTTACCGTGCTTGTCATCTTCCTAACCCACATCAGGAGAGCACACTGGAAGGAAGCATGAGAGTCTGAAAGAGGGAATCAATTATCTGTTCTTTCCAGAGGCCTTCCTTCCTTCTTGCAGAACGGGAATAACTCCCTCTGAAGCCAGTGAGAGTTAGAATGAGGGAAGAATTAGACTCCCCAAATGGCCCATGGTTGTGGGGCCCCATATGAACATCAAAACTTAGACTCTCATTCTGCCTCAAAATCATGAAATCTACGTCTAGGTTAAGTCTTTTTTTGCCATGGAAGGAATTCCATGAAAATGGATCACAGTGTTCAGAGGTGGAGATTTGGAGAGAAGAGGTTTTATGTGAGAACACTGGGAGGAGAGAGTGCAAATAGGAACACAGGGAGGTCGGTCACTGTTCTGACCATTTCTCAAGAGACAGGCTCAGAGGAGTCTCCTGGAAGAAGAAAAAGTGAGTGCATAAGAGGGAATCATATGGGATTCGTTTTCTGACCTTCTCTCATCCTCACACTGGAGGATGGTTTTGAGAACTGCCAGTCACAGCAGGGTATGAAACACTACTAGGGTCGAAGTCAGATCTGGGGTAAACTGGTCCAACAGCATTAAGGTCAATGGAGTTACTCTAAGGGTGATTTTATCCCTATGAAGTTAATGAGTTTTTAGGTTCAGAGATCCTACTGAAGGAGAAGTTCTTCTGAATGTTTGGAGAGTCAGAGGGGGAGGGTTTATGATGGCTATTGAAAGGCTGAGTTGCTGGTAACTATAAGGTAGCAGTAGGTGGGCTCTCTCCGGTGTTGGGGGTGGGAAATAGGTATGTAAAACAAGATTCTTGATTGAATATAAACACAGAAAGAAACTAAATCGCAGGCGTGGGATGAACTGAAACATTCCCTTTAGTCTTATAATTCATATCTACAGGTTCCTTCTCTCCCCAGCTTCTTCATCTCCTTCTCTTTTCTAACACAAGGGCACCTAACTCTGACTGGGGACCACAATACCAACTTGCTCGGAGACTGAAGACTGCATCTTGCAGATTGCAATCACCCTTCCCTTGACACACATTTGTATTTTGCCTTTTAAAATTTTCCATCAGATTGATTAGAATCTTTTATTTGGTCTCTATTGATTTCTACTGGTCTCCCAGTTTGAACTGAAGAATCCGTAACCATATTAACTCATAGCCCCACAAACCAGTAGCCCAGAAGATTTGTTGCGCTGTTCCTAATCCTAATTCTCTTTTGGAATCAGTAAGAGCCAGCTGAAACCATTCAGCTGTAAGTTCCAGTACATATGCAGCCTATGGAAGGTGCAGTGTGTGGAGTCTACAGGTCGTAGCATGCATTGCTCTATCTTGATCCAAGCAGAAGGCTTTGCTCACTTCTTCTCAAAATACCCAGGGAGATGACATTTTGTCCATTTCTTGAGTGATATCCTCTCCTGACATTGCTGTGGTTCTAATGTCAGCATGAGGCAGGGGCTGGATCAGCTTCCTTAATCCCCATTTTCCAGGGCAGGTGATGGTCTAGGAAAAATGATAAGCAGTCTGGCATCAAAGCCTTAAATTGAGGCTTCACCAAGATCTACTGCCCCTAACTGATCACAGTTTCACCTCTCTGAATCCTTCAGCTGAAAACCAAAACAAAACAAGATTGCAAAGTTTTCCTGGGAATTTCAGGAGCCATTTAGTAACAAGAGGTTTAGCTGGTAATTGGGAGCTGATCTCTTGTAGCCTGGCCCATCCTCACCACAAAATTAAAATAAATTTAATTCTGCAGAAAAAATCTCTTTCTTGTCTAGTATCTATCCTGGGTCTTCTGTCTGGAAGTAGTGTTTTTCTCTAAAGGGCAGGCAATTCACTCTGAGACAGACCTCACTGTATTTGTAGTCTGTGCCTTAAACTCCCACTATCAATCTACACATACAGGAGCTGTTTTCTCCACTGCCTAGAACCTTGCATTGCCATTTTCACCTTTGTAAAATGCCACCAAATCAGAATCATGCTGCTAGCCTTTTACACTCACTCTTCCTGGGTGTGAATGACTGCACAAGGTGCATGCAGAGGAAAATTGGACCCAGGGCCTCCCTGCTCCCATACAATCACTATCCATCTCTAGTCTGACTAGATCCTCAGCTAGTGGAAACTGGCATAGTTCCATTGGCGTCATTGCAGCTACAGTGATTTACTCCTACTGAGGATCTGCCCCATAATTTCACCTTTCCCTACTAGCCAGGTTGAGAACTGAGTCCAGAGCCTAAACGTAAGGGATTTTGAAAGGTGAACCCTGCAGAATTTCATTTCACAGGCTACCTGTGCTGTAATGTAATATCCTTGAACAAGTTAATTTGTAAAGCCTTCAGCTCTTGGAAACTGCTTAAGGAACACAAGCTAATGACATTTTACTTGTCTATTAAAAAAACATTCATCTGGAGCAACTAGGTGAGTAAATTCCAGTGTTCTGCCTTAGGGTATGATCAGCCAATGAGAGTTTATTCTTTTGATACAGTGCTTATATCTTGTTTTCATTGGCTGAGCATGTTTTCACTCGGTATCCTGTGAGTGAAAACATGCTCTCACAGGAAGTTGGTCCTTATATAGATTATAAGGCCAGAAGAGACCACTATGAGTATCTAATCTGAGGCCAGAGGACTTCCCTGAATTAATTTGTTCAAACTACAGCATATCTTTTAGGTGGACTTCCAGCAGAATGGATCTGAACTCAAATATATCCTTGGTCCTGGAGTTTCAATTAAACAATTGAATCAATCTCTTAATAAGAACAGTTATTTTTCTTCTAACTCTCCATGAGTTTCTTTTCCTCCAATCAATACAATATACTCTATATTCCCAATCACCACCACAGGAGGAACTGATCCTGCCAGTCAATATTTAGACACTTAGGCTATGTCTACACTAGAAATGCTGAAGTGGCAGCACTGTAAGCTCTGTAGTGTAAACACTTACTATAGCAATGGAAGGAGTTATTCCGTCACTATAGGAAATCTGCCTCCACAAGAGGCAGTAGCTAGGTTGACGGAAGAATTCTTCCATCAATCTAGTGGTGTCTACACTAGGGGCTTAGGCTGGGTTAACTACATTGTTCAGGGATATGAGGTTTTATAGTATAGACCAGCCCTTAGAAGCCTACATCTCATTGAAAGTCAGTGGAACATAGGCTCTTAAATGTCTACATCAATTCTGAAACTGGGACTTAGGCACACAGGCACTTTTGAAAATTTTAACTTCTCTAATATGCCCTACAATATGGGTTATCAGTCTGGGGGTTACAACGCCCCAGGGAGGGTCACAAATGGGTCATGATCATCCTCCTTTTCTTTGTGACAAGATTGCAGAGGTTCCCCAAAACTGATGGAGGGAGAGTCTCAAAAATATTTTCTCTTGTAATATGGGGTCACGGTATGGAAAAGGTTGAGAACTACTACCCTACAAACACACCTGTTCGCTTAATCAAGGCACAAGATTGAAGGTCCCTCTGGAGTATCGTGATGCATCTTAGAGCACCCAGGGAATGTTTCTGTACCTCCCTAAAGACAGCATGGACTCCCTCTGCAACCAGCAATCTCTGCTGGCTAGTGCTGAGGGAACAGGGCCATGGCTCCACCTTCTTACCCAGTCCTGTTGCAGGGACTAGCACCATGAGTGCAAGAACTCCCTTTATACCTGGGCCCTGTGTGAGGGGTGGGGAACAAAGAGAAGAGGCTCCTGTACCCTCTCACTCCCTAGCATAAGAGCTGGGACAATCTGGCCCCAAATGGCAAATAGCTCCACAGTCACCTCATACTGCTCTCTTCTCTTTAGAGACTCTTTTCCCATCAAACTCTCCTTTGCATCCTCAAGTGTATATAAGAATTACTCTCTTCTACTCTGTTCAATCATCATTAGTTACACCAACAACCAGCTCTGGAAATCTCTTGTCTTTCTGGTGCATTCAAACTCTGTGCAGTGTTTTATGTGCCCTAATTTACACCTTCAGCCCAAGACGATGGCAGATGCTTGTATAATAGTTAATAATTATTAAATGGTTGCAGTGTTGTAGCCATGTTGGTTGTGAAGAAAAGGCGTGGAGCTTAAAAGCTTGTCTTTTTCACCAACAGAAGTTGGTCCAATAAAAAATATCCCCTCACCCACCCTTCTCTCTAAGAATTATTAAAGGCATTTAAAAAAGCCATATTTCCTCTTCTTTGCAATCAGAAGTAGTGATCAGAAAACCTTTTCTGTTACACTGGGATTTTCCTTTGATGAATTTCATCTTCCCCTGGCAGTTCTGAGAGTTAAATAGAAACAGACCCATTTTCCTATTTTCCTGCATGTTTAGACTCATAGCTTTGCTATTAATATGACATACAAAAATAATCTCCAAGAGAGATTTTGCTGTTTGAAGCTGTATCAGTTTAATACGTTTGGCTCCAGATGCCCTCAGAGAAGCTGCATAGAGTCATTATTACTAATATGCTCCTGCAGAAAGACTCTTCCATGCTATCTTGGGATAGGGAACCTGGTTTGATTTAGTTTTGCTTGTCTGGAAGGACACAGGAGTTACTGTAGGTCTTGCTTAATTTCTCTGGATATTCTGAAAACACAGTTTAAGAGTATTATTCTTTGGGACATTTCCCTGGAGGGCAAAGCAAAAGTTTCAGCATAACACTTAGATAAGTGCTGGAGAGAAACTGGTTTAAAAGACACACTGTTATATATCTTGTGGTCTTGTCTGAAATTAGCTCGGTACTAGTCTTCGGTTATCTTCTAAAATAATAGCTGGACACTTCATCCACTTCTTACCACAGAATGAAGCTGGACACTTCATCCACTTCTTACCACAGAATGATATTTTGGGCCTACCACGATATAGGTAAGATACCTAAGGACAGCAAAACTTTGTCAAGAACTCCTGGGTCTTTCCTCATAAACCCTATTCACAAAGAACAAGCTTAGCATGAACTCCTCTCAGGAGTAAGTTTGAAAGATGTGGTGGATGCCAGAATCATATAAATTATTCATTAACAGACTGCATCTATATATAATCTGAGCTGTGGCATCTTATTATAGACATCTTTAAGGAAAATAATTTAGAACAGGTAATTCTTTGTATTAGTGCCTCTGCAATAGTATGCTTATAGGGAAACTGGTAGGCAATATAGAAAGAGATTTCAATCCCTCCCTCTAAATAACAAGAAGAGCAAATCACCGCATTTTGTTTTCAAAACTTCTTACGTAGAATTAAAAAAATCAAATGGGAAGCTGTTGTCATGACAGTCTGATGTAGATTAGGACTCAGAAGCCTATATTCTGACCCCCAACCTGTGTCTCACAGGATAAAAAAAATAGTCATTGATTTCCATGCTAATAAGGTTCATGAATTGTGCATGATTGCATGCGATGGACAGGTGACTTTCAAAATAGTTGTTAGATAAGTCTCTTATGTAAACTGATGTAAACAGTAGTCACCTATTAAGAGAATCAAAACTGTATTTTACTGAAGGATAGCTCAGTGGTTTGAGCATTTGCCTGCTAAATTCAGGGTTGTGAGTTCAGTTCCTGAGGGGGCCACTTAGGGATCTGGGGCAAAATCAGGACTTGATCCTGTTAGTGAAGGCAGGGGGCTGGACTCGATGACCTTTCCGGGTCCCTTCCAGCTCTATGAGATAGGTATATCTCCATATATTTTTATTTACATTACAATAGCTTTGACAGCTGCTTGTCTTTTTCATGCTTTCACACAAAAACTACATTGCCTGGCTCCCAAAGTACGTGATGGGAGGAAAGTTGTTCATATAGATAAGCCACAGGACTGAGAGTAAGATGATCTGGGTTCTAGTCCTGACTCTGCTACAGATTTCCCGTGTGACCTTAAGCATGTCACTAACATGTACCTCTGTGCCTCAGTTTATCCATCTCTAAAATGGGGATATTATCTCTACAGATGCTCCCCAAATTACGTAAACCCAACGTACACAAATCCGAATTTACAGAAAAAGTTCCATAAGCTAGAAATAGGAGTTTTTGTTGTTGTTGTTTTGCGTAATGGTTGGAGATATGTTTCCAACTTATGCAAAATTCGAGTTATGCAAGGCGTTCCGGAATAGAACGATTGCGTAAGTCGGGGAGCGTCTGTACTTCACAGGGATATTGTGAGGCTAAATTCATTAATGCTTTGAAATGGTGCCACAGCACTGCTAAGCGTTAGTATCATTGTCAAACTAGGCCTTCTGTTGAGAAGTATCAGTACAATGGCCGTTCCCACTGAGAGAGACTTCAGCACCTTTTATAGACCTGGAGATACAGAAACTGTGATGAACACTGGTTAACTACATACATACCACATAGCATGCTTCTTAACAAGATAATCTTCTTCAGTAAAAATATAACTTTCTGTGCCATTGTAACTGATCAGTGAAGTTGTCCTTCAGAGGACAAAACCTTTCCACCTGAATCTTGGTTAATGTAAATCTGAAATCAATGGGGCAATCCTGATTTTCAGCGGCTGAGGATCCCACTTGTATTATGTTCATGCTTTATGACTTGATTTTGGCTGTGTACATTTCCATTCTAAATACATTTTTGGTCACTTTTCACTTACCAATCAAAAGAAAAACTCATTTGGGGCTGATACCAGGAATAGAAATTCCAGATCTAAATGATGTTTTCTTGGTTGAGAAAGTGAGAAGTAACTGAGAATGGGTTTAGAATGGAAATTCCATCTCAGCCTTCTCTAGAGCTTTGCTGTAATGCTGTTCTGCAGTGAAGGAACATGACTTTCTGGCCCGAACCTTCTCAGCCACTAGTTTTCAAACCATCTTCATGCGGTAGCCCTGATATGAACAGAGGGGCTCTGTGACTACAGAGAGGGTTCAGGATTGTTGCTAAATGCTCTGTACAGTCTGTGCCATGACCCTCATGGTACGCTAGCTGCATCACAGAATTCCAGCCTGAGTGATCTCACAGGGCTCAGCTGGACCAAGGGAGTTAGTGGAGATACATAGTGAACAAAACTGTCATAGCAAATCTAAGAGGGATGTTTATTCCATGGACCATTCAGCATTTTGAAGACAAAGAATTTGTATGCCATCCCCTTCTTCCCCCACACGTTTGTGCCAAGACGGGCGTCTCACATCAGGGAGATGAATAGCAGGTCTGTTTCAGCAGCTGTGCTCTCTTACCCAGAGAAAGCATTATAGAGTCCCTGGGACTGCAGAGTCCCAAGCTACTGTGCAGTCTGCAGAAGGCTGAGGAAGAGACCTAAGGGCAAAAGGATGGCATCAGAAGGGGAAATCATCAACCTTCAAGTGAGTCCATCTTGGGGAATTACCAAGAGGGAAGTGGGAGGGTAGAGGGAGGCAGTAACAATTCCTGTCATTTACTCCTCTGTTTTGGTACTGTTTTGAAACTTCTTTGCTGAAATTTTCAGCCCCCTTTGGAGAGAAGCTGATTGCAGGTTCATCTCAACACTCTGCTAATGAAAGGGCTTATTAGCTCCTTATTGTGAAGGAGACAGGATGAGAGAAGAGCTGCAGGATCTTACTAGAAAGAACTATTTTTGTGGCGAGAGTGAAACACCAGAGGCGGTTAGCGTCCAGGTCTGAGAGGGAGGCAGTGCGAATTTTACTAGCTGTAAGAGTTTGAGCTGTTCCCCTCCTCACAAAGCCCTTCTGTGTTTGGCAGAAAGTGCTCCCAGTCTAGAGAAAAGGAAAAGAAATACATATAGCAAATGCTGAGAGAGAGCACAAGCCAAGCTTTCCTATGTGGGGTTGATTGAGAAACAAAACGTACTGGTAAAGCTCCTTCAGTCCTTGTGTGTTTCCTTTTGCAGGTGTTTGTTTTTTAAGGAGGGTGTTTCTTTGGACTCAGTGTGTCTTTTAGGAAAGGGCAACTCTCCGAGGGTTTGGAAAGAAGTTATTAGGATTGAAATCAAGCCCCCTGATCAGAAACATTTGCCAAATTTGGGAAAGTTCAGATTCAGATCTGCACCTGGCAGCTGGCCCCTTCTCTAGAACTACTCCAAACATAGTCCTAGACTCAACTCCCAGATTTGGGGAAGTTTGAACCAGTATCCAAACTTTGCAGTTGGCCTCCATTTTTAGAGTGGCCTAAGCCAAATTCTTAGAACTGAACAGAGTAAAACCTTAGGGAAGTTCAGATCTAGGTCAAAATCTCTAGAGATTATAATGCAAAGAATTGGGCCTGTTGTTATGGAAATCATCAAAGCAGTACTGAAGAGGACTCATTCCCACAATCCCAAAATTTTGTAACAGGGAATGGCAGAACAAAGAGAGTGACTGATTGGGGCAGGGGCCTGATGCAGGCAGATTCATAAGGTCACTTCAGCAGAGGAATGAGATGCAGTGCAAGCTCTTAAAGGGCTGGAATGGGTGTCCTCAGATACAAGAGGAGAAAAAAAGAGCAGTATTCAAAGGTAGCTTTGCCAAGTGGTGAAGCTGGATATTGCTACGGATGCTTCTGTTTGACCAGGAAAGAGAGAGGGCTGAGCTTTCCCAACACAAGGTAGAAAGGGTGAAGGCAGAGAGGTATACAAACCAGAACAAGTGTAAAGGGAAACAGGTCAAGAAATAGAAACTAAAGACAAGCCAAAACCCCTGCATATGAATCTACCACACTTGGGAAAAATTCAGATTTGTATCTGAGTTTTGTGCATGAACCCAGCCTCCTAACAGGACAAAACAACCCTCTGGATCCAGATACTCCTGACATTCAGAAAAGTTTGGCTCTGCATTCCGATTTGAACCTTGCAGCTTGGGTCCACCTCTAGTGTGACTGAAGAGCTGTTAAGGATCACTTCAGTCAAGGGAGATAGTATGTGAGCAACTGAGAAGAGAGAGATGGTTTGAATTTCAAAACTAAAATTAACGTGTTTGTTTCTGAACCAGGCAAGGGCAGGATATCATCCGCGTCTCTGCAAAATCCCACAAGACAGAATGTTTGCCTGAGATTCTCCTAATGGCACCTCATGGGGATTTTGCTAAACCAGACTTTACAAAACTTAGGCAAATATTCATAGGTTCCTGCATACTTGTCACCAGGAAACCTCCTGGATGATACTGGCAAAGGAAAGAGAGCATTATGGATCATGTAGGTGAGGAAGTAGAAGGGTCCTTGGAGGGCCAGTGTGTAAAATAGCCTTTAAGGCAGAGCAAAGGAAGCAGGAGATGAAAGAGAAAAAAAAGAAGAGTGAGGGAAAGATAGTGTATACACTCTTTAATTAAAGGCACTTTTGACAGTACCCTTTGGTTCTTTGTTCTGACTAATGATATGCAGGTGTCCACTCTGAAGTCCAGCAGCTACAGCCCTGGAGGCCCCTGCAGGTATAAGGACTGCACACTCTGGGGCAATCCCACAGCTGCTGCATGAATCTTTATCTGAAAGAACTACTGTATGCTATTACAGTGATAGCCAAGAATTCTAACGTACATGTATATTGTTTCCATTTGGTTTTATTTTGGAGGCATTCTGTGCCCAAATGGCTGCTCACTGCCAACTAGAATTTTTATAGTGCATCACATTTAGACGCTTTCCATTTGAGAAAAGAATTCAAAACTTACGATCCTTTAGCCTGCAATGGAGGAGGTATTTAAGATTATGAAGGCTCTAGTGAGAACTGATTAGTCTCCTCTTTTTTTAGCCTGTCCCATAACACGAGAACAAGAGCTCACTAGATGAAGTTAACAGAATAAAAATAAATACTTCTTCTCTCAGCATGTAGTCAGCCTGTGGAATTCACTGAGTCCTGGAGCAGGTCAGAGAGTTAAATATTGTAGCTGGCACTAAATAGGGGATAGGATAATTTTATGACCAATAACAACACTTGGAGTTATGCAAGCTACATGAGGCACTTTCAAATCTCCTACTTCAGCTAATGGTGTATGGGCATCAGGAAGATTAGCCCTTCTGCCTCCAAACAACACTATATAATTGCTCAGGTACATTGAAAAGGATACCTGCCAACTGTCCCAGTGAAGGAGCCACAGCTACTTTCCTAACAGCAAAGTAGCTAGCATTTCCCACTCTCTCCCTCCCCAAAACTCTCCAAGTCCAGAGCACATCTATAGAGTTTATTTTTCAACTCCCACTTCTAGGCACACGTACAAAATATCAAACTGCACACAGGTCCTAAAAATAGGACATTGTCAACATGAAAAATGCTCTATATCAAGCTAGAACTAAACCCCTCCCATCCAGCAAAAACCTGAGTAAACAGATAAAACTATAACCCGAATTCAAAGGTGTATCTGTATTTTTCACCCCAAACATCTCTATTTATGGCTTTCAGATTTTGCCAGCAATGGCAGCTTCATTTTTCTCTATAAAGTATTTGGTATTGGCTGTTGACAGGAAGTCAGACTAGGTGGACCAGTTTTCTGATCTGTTATGGCAAATTCCAAGCTGAGATAACTGGGAGCTGAAACAGCATTTGGGATATCGACATAAACAAAACAAAACCCATCACCAGGCAGCCCATCCTGCCTCAGCGTTGGTGTTTGATACCATGGTGATGAGTCCATTAGAAATTAAGAGATTGGTGAAATGAATTAGATTAGAGTTAAAAGAACAGGAGTACTTGTGGCACCTTAGAGACTAACAAATTTATTAGAGCATAAGCTTTCGTGGGCTACAGACCACTTCTTTGGATGCATATAGAATGGAACATATATTGAGGAGATATATATACACACATACAGAGAGCATGAACAGGTGGGAGTTGTCTTACCAACTCTGAGAGGCCAATTAAGTAAGTGAAAAAAAACGTTTGAAGTGATAATCAAGCTAGCCCAGTACAGACAGTTTGATAAGAAGTGTGAGAATACTTACAAGGGGAGATAGATTCAATGTTTGTAATGGCTCAGCCATTCCCAGTCCTTATTCAATCCTAAATTGATTGTATCTAGTTTGCATATCAATTCCAGCTCAGAAGTCTCTCGTTGGAGTCTGTTTTTGAAGTTTTTCTCTTGTAAGATAGCCACCCGCAGGTCTGTCATTGAATGACCAGACAGGTTAAAGTGTTCTCCCACTGGTTTTTGAGTATTATGATTCCTGATGTCAGATTTGTGTCCATTAATTCTGTTGCGTAGAGACTGTCCGGTTTGGCCAATGTACATGGCAGAGGGGCATTGCTGGCACATGATGGCATATATCACATTGGTAGATGTGCAGGTGAACGAGCCCCTGATGGTATGGCTGATGTGATTAGGTCCTATGATGATGTCACTTGAATAGATATGTGGACAGAGTTGGCATCGGGGTTTGTTACAAGGATAGGTTCCTGGGTCAGTGTTTTTGTTCAGTGATGTGTGGTTGCTGGTGAGTATTTGCTTTAGGTTGGGGGGTTGTCTATAAGCGAGGACAGGTCTGTCCCCCAAGATCTGTGAGAGTGAGGGATCATCTTTCAGGATAGGTTGTAGATCTTTGATGATGCACTGGAGAGGTTTTAGCTGGGGGCTGAAGGTGACAGCTAGCGGTGTTCTGTTATTTTCTTTGTTGGGCCTGTCTTATAGGAGATGACTTCTGGGTACTCGTCTGGCTCTGTCAATCTGTTAGTTGAATACCACAAGATAATATCAGTGAATATATGCTCCAATTCTGATTGGCCATTCAGTGAGATCATAGTTGCCACCTTATTATTTGCTATCCATATATATCTGTGTGAATGGGTTTGGGTTCAAAGGGATGCTCACAGAATGAATGTTGTTCATATTCCTATGTGAACAGTGATATTTGAAGATGAGTGTCCTCTGTTCACTTTTGTCAGTTTTTTAGATCGCTGTTCTTCTTAAAAAGTTCCAGTCATCCAATGCATGGGGCAGAAATGATACCTTGCAATCTAAGTGATGGATCACACAGTATAAATAAGAAAGAACGAACACATGAAGTGAGCAGTTTGAGAACACCCATAGGCTGAAATTTGCTTGCATAAACTGTTCAGTGATTACTTGTGAATATCAAGTACATTTCCAGAAATCAGGATGGATTTATAAACAATTTGTAACCAGGAAAAAAAAGAGTTAAATTAATTACATAATTTACTCCCAACTGGTAGTTTGACCAGATCTAGATTAAATAGATTTTAGATAGGCAGATTAATAGAATTTGCATGACTTTAATGAGTGGCAGCTGGGACTTTTCTAAAACATTCACAAAACGAATGGAAAGTCCCACATAAATCATAAATTCTCTCTCCCACATCTCACTTTCACATTGTGCCTGATGACGGAATGTAGTGGGTTTGTTCACAACTAGATGAGACTTCTGTTTATTCTTGTTTTTGTGGCTTCAAGTTTTGACCTCAGGCAGTGTCGTGGTTACAAGTTCTCTGTCTGGGTACATAGCTGTCTGCTTCTTCTGCAGGAATAGCCAATTTGTGCTTTCTAGTGCTGCAGAGACTTTTACCCTCATTCAGCAATATCCAAGAAATATGACAATGTGATGTTATAGTCCAAGCAGTGTTCCTGTCCCAGAGGGCTTCAGTAATGTCATTTGGGCACCGGGCAGAATTATAATTCTGTATTTTAATAATAATACTCTGCGTTCATACAGATCCTTTCATGTGAAGATTCCAAGTGCTTTACAAACAGTAAGTAAGCCTCATAATATCCTTGGAAGGTAGGGAAGGATTATCCCTATTTTTCAGATGGAGAAACTCAGCCACATAAGTGACTTACCTAACTGTGTGCGGTAGTGATTCAATGGCAGGGGCAGGAATAGAGCCCAAGAGATCTCCCGTGCCCCCAGCCTCTAACTATTAAATATCATTAACTCAAACTGTGAAATTTAGGAATAAGAACAGATTGTGTATAACGAAAAGTCTAGGGTGGGATGGGAGGAGTGGAGAGGGCTAGGGAGAAAATTCACTGTGAAAACAAAGCTCTTCTAATGTAGTCAGCAAAATAAGAGATGTGAAATCTGATATCAGACTGGGGAAAGAGAAAAGTCTTGTGTCTGTTCCCCAAGTCACGGGGACTGTGATTCTGCACAGCACTATCCAGGCTCTTCTCCAGGCTGCCTGTCACACTAATGCTAGAAGGCTTGGAGATGTGGTGCTAGCACATCACTGTGGAGAATGGAATTTTTTTACAGCAGTACTAATTTGATCTTTGTTCTCGAATAACATTGTGATATTTCTCCTCACTCCTACAAATTCCTCCTGCTCCCCCTCTATTCCTCTCCCTGGGTGTGGACAGCAACTTTACTTAGAATGGGAGGGGCACAATGGAAATTTTTCAAGCACAGTATTTTTTTGGGGGGGAGGAGGGGTCTTGAAGAAATTGGATCAGTGCTAAAGGAGATCTAGAAACTGAGAGCACTGTGGAGTGTGATGTGTTCATACACACACACAGATTAGGGGCCAGATTCATCCCTGGTGTAACTCCACTAAAACTAGAGGCCTTCCACAGGCATTAATTTGGTCCCAGATGCTCCACCTCAGGGAGGTTTGGTGAGAGAAAGGTATCAACATTTTAATGAATGTTATTGAGGAGTCTTATCCATGCTACTCATTCAGAAGCATAGGGCCACAATAGGATTACAAATGTGAAAATATATATGGGAGTGGAAGATATTAATGAGTATTCTCTGATTATATGCAGAACACACTAAAGAGTGAATTAATCCTGCTGACTGTCTGTAACTCTCCCTGAAACAATGTGCATGAAGAGGGATCACTGGATACCTGATCTTCCCCCAAATGCTACATTCAGACCATGTTCCCCCTCCTTCTAACCAAATGCTCTCCTTCATTCCCCCTGTTAGATGTATTTCACTATACACACTGTGCACATGGGCTCCCTCACTGAGAGGATCGCTGTGCAGCAGAGAATCTGGCTCTCTATGTCCTGAAATAATAGTGAAATAAGCTGTAAAGAAATAATAGTTGATGGATTAGATAATACGGAGTCTGTCTGGGCAATACTCACACTGGGTAATAGGACTACTAGAGCCTCTCCGGGGATAGTGCTTGGAGTGTGCTATAGACCGCCGGGATCGACCCAGGATATGGATAAGGAACTATTTAATGTGTTTAGAGAAGTAATTACTAATAGAAACTGTGTAATTATGGGGGACTTTAACTTCCCAGATATAGATTGGGGAACAAACGCTAGTAGCAATAATAGGGTTCAGATGTTCCTAGATGTGCTTGCTGATCAATTCCTCCATCAAGTGGTAGTTGAACCAACGAGGGGGGAGGCCATTTTAGACTTGATTCTGGTAAGTAGTGAGGACCTCGTTGAGGAAGTGGTAGTAGGGGACAATTTGGGCTCCAGTGATCATGAGCTAATTCGGTTTAAAATACATGGGAGGAGTAACAGAATTAAGTCAAAGACAAGGGTTTATAATTTTAAAAAGGCCAATTTTAACAAATTAAGGGGACTGGTAAGGGAAGTGGATTGGGCAAACGTATTAATGGATCTAAAGGCAGAAGAAGCCTGGGATTACTTCAAGTTAAAGATGCATGAGCTGTCGGAGGCCTGCATTCCAAAAAAGGGAAAAAGATTACTAAGCAGGAGATTTAGACCAAGCTGGATGAGCGACCGACTCAAAGGGGCGATTAGGAAAAAACAGAAAGCGTACAAAGAGTGGAAGAGGGGAGGGATCAGTAAGGAAATGTACCTAAGTGAAGTCAGAGAATGTAGAGATAGAGTGAGAAAGGCCAAAGGCTGTGTAGAGTTGGACCTAGCGAGGGGAATCAAAAGCAATAGTAAGAGGTTTTACAGCCACATAAATAGGAAGAAAGCAAAGAAAGAAGAAGTGGGACCGCTGAAGACTATTGCCGGAGAGGAGATTAAAGACAATCTAGGCATGGCGCAATATCTCAATGAATATTTTGCATCGGTGTTTAATGAGGCCAATGAAGGTATTAGGAATACTAGCACCACTACAGAGGGGCATTCAGGATGGGGGATTACCGTATCCGAGGTAGAAACAAAACTTGAATGCCTTAATGGGGCTAAGTCGGGAGGACCGGACGATCTTCATCCGAGAATATTGAAGGAATTGGCGCGGGAAATAGCAGGCCCATTAGCGATAATATTTAATGAATCTGTAAACTCGGGGGTGGTCCCGTTAGACTGGAGAATAGCCAATGTGGTTCCTATTTTCAAGAAAGGGAAAAAAAGTGATCCGGGTAACTACAGGCCTGTTAGTTTAACATCTGTAGTGTGCAAGGTGTTAGAGAAAATTCTGAAAGAGAAACTAGTTGAGGACCTGGAGGTTAGTGGCAATTGCGATAAATTACAACATGGTTTTACGAAGGGCAGATCGTGCCAAACGAATCTGATCTCCTTCTTTGAGAAAGTAACGGATTTATTAGATAAGGGAAATGCGGTGGACCTAATATACCTGGATTTCAGTAAAGCGTTTGATACTGTACCCCATGAGGAATTATTGGTTAAACTGAAAAACATGGGGATCGATATGAAAATCCAGAGGTGGATAAGGAATTGGTTAATGGGGAGAATGCAGCGGGTCGTATTAAAGGGTGAACTGTCGGGTTGGAGGGAGGTTACTAGTGGAGTGCCTCAAGGTTCGGTTTTGGGACCCATTTTATTTAATCTATTTATAACTGACCTCGGAACCGATTGCAGGAGTGGGCTGATAAAGTTTGCGGATGATACGAAGGTGGGAGGCGTTGTAAATTCGGAGGAGGATAGGGATATCCTGCAGGGAGACTTGAATGAGCTTGTGAATTGGAGTATCAGAAATAGGATGAAATTTAATAGTGAAAAGTGTAAGGTGATGCATTTGGGGATGACTAATAACAATTTTAGTTACAAGATGGGGACGCATTGGTTAAAAGTAACGGAAGAGGAGAAGGACCTAGGGGTCCTTGTAGACCGCAGGATGACTATGAGTCGACAATGCGACGTGGCGGTGAAAAAGCCAATGCTGTCTTGGGATGCATTAGGCGAGGTATATCTAGTAGGGATAAGGAGGTCCTGCTTCCGTTGTACAAGGCGCTGGTGAGACCTCATTTGGAGTACTGTGTGCAGTTCTGGTCGCCCATGTTTAAAAAAGATGAACTCAAACTGGAACGGGTGCAGAGAAGGGCCACTAGGATGATCAGAGGAATGGAAAACCTGTCGTATGAAAAGAGACTAGAGGAGCTTGGGTTGTTTAGTCTGACAAAGCGAAGGCTGAGGGGGGATATGATTGCTATCTTTAAATATATTAGAGGGATTAATACAAGGGAGGGAGAAGAATTATTCCAGCTTAGTACTAATGTGGATACGAGAACGAATGGATATAAACTGGCCGTGGGGAAGTTCAGGCTTGAAATTAGACGAAGGTTTCTGACCGTCAGAGGGATGAAATATTGGAACGGCCTTCCGAGGGAAACGGTGGGGGCGACGGACCTGTCTGGTTTTAAGATTAAGTTAGATAAATTTATGGAGGGAATGGTTTAATGGTAAAACATAGTAGTCAAGGAAAACCAAGCAATGGTAGGTAAATGGTATAATGGCTGACAGGGGTCAGGCTGGAGACTCTTGCCTATATGCTCGGGGTCTTACTGATCGCCATATTTGGGGTCGGGAAGGAATTTTCCTCCAGGGCAGATTGGCTGAGCCTCTGGAGGTTTTTCGCCTTCCTCCGCAGCATGGGGCAGGGATCTCTAGTAGGAGGGTCTCTGCCGATTGAAGTCACTTAAAACAGAATTGGGGACTTCAACAGCAGAGTCCAGGGAAGGGGTAGGGACGGTTTTATGGCCTGCAGCATGCAGGGGGTCAGACCAGATGATCATAATGGTCCCTTCTGACCTTAAAGTCTATGAGTCTATGAGACATTGCATGGAAATTGACAGTGCTGCATTACCCCAATACATCTTTTGCTAGGTATCAATGCAGCAACATTCTCTTCTTGTTGTGTCACCTCCCACATGCTAAGTGGAGGTGTTCTGGCATTGTAATGTGATGGGAGATCCTCAAGGAGACCTAACTGCAGGAGGGAGTGGTGTTTAATGTTACAGTAAGTGGGACTTCTGATCATTTGTGTGCATCATAGAATCCATAGCATTCTTTGGAAGATATATTGGGCCAGACCCTCAGCTGGTGTAAATTAGCATAGCCCTACTCAAATCAGTGGAGTTTTGCGAATGTACATGTCTTGAGGATCTGGCCCTGCTGTTCTGGCCAAAGTGCAACAGGGGTAATTATGTTCTCCTACCTAAACTGCCTCCGCAGTTTCTGCTGGAAACAGACTCTTGACTTCCGGTCCTTAACTGTTGTATAAGGCTACTGTGTGCGGTTAAACAGCCACTCCACTTAACCCTAGGGGTGGATGGAGTGAATCCTGTGTCAAGTTTGAAGATTAGTTTATAAAGTACTTTGTGATGAGAGTGCTACTGTACATGAATACAAGATGTTATGTTTACTCTGTGCTGCCAAGCAACTGCTTGAATAATCCATGGCCTCACTCCTGGGTAAGATTAGCATAATTCCCGCTACTACCAGGACCAGTATTAGAGGAGGAAAAAGTCAATGACTCAACGCAAATGGTACAGTGAACTTTCCCTCAGGTACAGTGAACTTTCCTCCAGTGCCTGTAAAAGTCACTTGCCATGCTGTAAATTACTCAAGTGAGAGGAAACAGATCCTGAAGAATCTTAAACTTAAGCCATTCTGGTAATGAATTCTGACCCTTGGCCTGCCTGAGTGGAGGACTGAGGAGGTGTAACTGTTGCATAAGCAGTGCAATGGAAAGGGCTAGTGATGAGCAAGCCTCACAGGGTTTGGATGAAGATCCAAACATTGTATCTATGCAGGTTTCTAAAAGGTAACCTACCTCTCAGAGTGCCTTCAGGTGCCAAATTCGTCCTTAGGGTAACTCTACTGAAGTCAATGAAGTTACCTCAAGGATAAATTTAATCCCTTAAATCTGAAATTCATGCGACAACAGGCTCTCTCGGGAGATTGTGGATGCCTTCTTAGAACACCCTTCTTTATGGTTATTAAATATATATATTGCAGTACTGCCTAGAGACTTCAGCCAGGTCAGGGCCTGATCATGCAAGGCACTGTACAAACATATAATATATGCACCAAAGAGTTTTTGTAAACCCTTTGCACAACGACCGGTGCAAGATCCCTTGTCAACTCTAACCAATATGGGGCACAAGATGACAAACTAGAGCAGAAGTTAGGTCTGTCTCTGTTCTACAGTATCAGACACATGAGCCCAATCCTGCTCCCAATATGTTTGTACAGCTCTGAGCACTCAGCCAGAGCTCATTATATAAAAATACTATCATCTGCTTCCATAGAATAGGCTTTTTCACTGCCTCACAAGTCCTCCTACCCCAGCCAGAATCCTGAAGTGAACAAAACCTTTTCTGAACATTACAGAACAACCAAAAAAAAGTTAGTTCAACTCTGGAACTAGAAATAGGCGAAGGTTCTGGGAGTTTATTGTATAATAATCTGGAGTAATTCACCCACCCCTAAAGAGGACAAAGGTGCGGCTGAGTCATCACAATGCCTTGAGCCAGGGGGATTCCAGCAACGGATCATATCCAATGCTCCAACATTCCCCAGGGTGAGCAAAAGCAGTGCTTGCGGATGTTGTGGCATAGGGTGTTGATACTAAAATCAGCCAATAGGATGAATGAGATGGAAGCACATGATTCTTTGTCAGCAGCGCTTCCTGTGGACAGGGGGACCCTGAAATGTTTGGAAGCATACAGGGTGAGACACAAAGAGTTTGGGGAATGAAAGCATTTTAAGAATAACATATAAGTGTTTTTCTTTGTCTGTTGTTAAAACTCACAAGAGTGGAGGGAGATGAAAAGCTTGGGAGAACCACAAAAACAGCAGGTGCATGGAAAGAGAGATGAGACACTCTGTGGCTGAAGAGGCAAGACAAACCCATGTGGTTCTCGGGGAGAGGAATGGGGATGCCGAGGGCCTTTGCATTGAGTGGTACCATTTTCACACAGAAAGAGGCAGCAAGTCTGCACAGCTGCACCATGACCATGAACGAGGGGCGGCTTAGAAAAACAAGGTCAGCTGACAGGCGGAGTAAATACGCATGGGGACAAAAACATCCCCTCTTCCCTGTGCTCTTCCCTCCAGCCCATCCTGGTTTGTTTGGCAGCTTTTGTAGGTCAGTGGCCTTTGGTATTTTATTGTTTAGTTTTAGAGACTCCGCCTCAGCACACGGTAAGTGGGAGGCAGTCCAAAGCCACCTGGGAGCTCCCTTCCCTCAGAAGGGGCAAAGGAGAACACATGGCCTGTGAACTCCCCCACCTGCTCACAGGAAGGAACATTACAAGGCTGACAGTCCAAATGCCAAACAGCGAATGAGCCCTTGATTTCTGCTTAACATCATGGGGACAGTTGCATGAACTAAGGGCCAGCCTGTGGTAAAGTCCCCTTCAGGGAAGGGGTGGCCAACCTGAGCCTGAGAATCTACCAATGTACATTGCCACAAAGCCACAGTAATACGTCAGCAGCCCCCAATCCGCTCCCACCCTCCAGCAGCCCCGCCGATCAGTGCCTCTTGCCTGCTGCAATCAGCTGTTTTGCACGCGCAGGAGGCTCTTTGGGGGAGGGGGAGGAGTGAGGGCATGGCAGGCTCAGGGGAAGGGGTGGAGGGCAGGGCCTGGGGCAGAGCAGGGGGTTGAGCAGTGAGCACCCCCTAGCACATTGGAAAGTTAGCATCTGTAGCTCCAGCCCCGGAGTCAGCGCCTATGCAAAGAGCCGCATATTAACCTCTGAAGAGCTACATGCGGCTCCGGAGCCACAGGTTGGCCACCCCCGCCTTTAGGGGGTCTCACCCTCAGCACCAGCATGGAGTGTAGCCGTCTCTGTTTTTTTCCAGATGGAAAAGCAGCTCTCCTCAGGCTCCTCCATCCTCAGTGTATCCCTTAAGAGCTCCTCCCTGCTCCTGCTAGCCCACCACGCAGCCCCTGCCTCCATATACAGAGACCTACGGTGCAACCCCATTGGGCTCCTCATTATTCAGTGCCAGTTAGTATGAGTAGAAGAATGGGTTTTGTTCAGCGTATAATCATAAGCATAAGCATGGCTATGGTGATTTCCTGATCATCCAGCTAAGATGATGAATTGTGATCTCAGAATAAAATAAAACAAATCTTCCCCAGAGTTGATGGTTTTTGCGAGTAAATGTGTCCTTTGTAACTTACAAACCAAAGCAGATTAGCCAGGATGGGTAAGGAATGGTGTCCCTAGCCTCTGTTTGTCAGAGGGTGGAGATGGATGGCAGGATAGAGATCACTTGATCATTCCCGGTTAGGTCCACTCCCTCTAGGGTACCTGGCATTGGCCACTGTCGGCAGACAGGATACTGGGCTGGATGGACCTTTGGTCTGACCCAATATGGCCGTTCTTATGAATGACAGTCCATGTTGGTTTCCATGTCTTTCCCCAATGAGAACTGGACTTTATTGTCTACATCAGTCTGGACCTCTCCTCAGTTTCCACGTTCTCCCAGCTCCTAAGAATTGAGACGCTGTACCTATTCATCTTCTCAACTAGGGATCTATATGCTATGGTAATACAAATAATATATAATAATTATCACCTACCCTGCCATCCCAACAATTTAAACAAGAATTTAACTATCTTCATCTTTCTTCATGTCCTTCTTCTGTGAGCCAAACTCTTATGCCCGAACTGCCCCTGCATAGTCCTTTTACTAGAGCCTGAGTCTCAATTACACCAAGACCCCTTTTATAGTAAGTGTCATTTACATCCACTTTAATATCTCTTTACACTGTTAGAATGGTGTAAAGTCACCTTAGTGCAACTGAGAATCAGGCTAATTTTCGGAGCGAGTCTCTGTGTTAGCTCCTGTCTTCTACCCTTAGTCGGATCTCAGGTGCCTAGACAGTATGCTGATGGGTGCTCTAGAAATACATATTTAGATGGACAGCATGTCTCTAAGTCCCTTCCCTCAGTACCAGCTTTTGTGCTTCTTGCTTCCTTCCCTGCTGGAGCTGGGCCCATTCAGTTTTCACAGCTTCTGAAAGAGTAGCTAAATCTGCTGCAGTAGCCACTAGATCTAAGGGATGTAAGACAATCTCTCCGAAGATTGGTGATGTCTCTCAGAAGTTGTGGTTTCTACACCTGCCTCTTCAAGAGAGGTGCTGGCTCTCATTCTCCATGACCTAAATGCATACCTGTGCAAAGTAGATGTCATGAGCTATCGCTCTGATTCTGTAGCATTTTATCCCCCTTTGCACAGGTGTTAATGACGGCAGAAAGGGCAAGGCAAGAAAAAAACCAGACCCATTGTGTTAATTTCAACAAACAATCTGGACCAGAATTTTCAAATTTTGCCCCACAGCAGGGCCCAAAGATTGCTATTTAGGCACCTAAATAAAGGAAGTAGAGGGAGCTGAACACCAAACCTGCAACTCTCATGGTATCCAGTGAGAGCCAAGGGGGTGCTCAGAAACTCTGAAAAATCAGGCCACTTGTTTGGGTGCTTGATTATGGATGTAGGGGCATAACTTGAAGCCAACATTTTCAAACTTGTTTGCTTAAACTGGTCAAGGCTTGCTTTCCTGTCTGTAAAATGGTGATAACATCACTTACCCGCCTCACAGGGAAGTGAAGAGCCTGAGAGTTCATATTTGTAAAGCATGTTGAGAGCCTTAGCTAAAAAGCACTACCAAAGGGCTAACTAGTATTATACAAAGTGCCTGCAAAAATCTGCCTGTGTGTATACCATCACATACAGATGGAGATATGTCCACAAGTGCAGGATTTGTGCTGGTACAAAGGGTGCAGGGATGTTTTTAGTGGCATATCCATTGGGTCCACATCTGAAAATATGGCTTGTGAGTCAAATGTGTATAAAAACATCTCTGGAAGGATGGGATGTTCCTGAATCATCTGTACCTCATAGCACTCACCAGCACTATCATTTTGGATACCCCCCCAGGCTGGGACTATGTAATAAGGAGTGCGGGAACTATGGCTACAGAAATCTGACACTAGTTTCTTTTTGCCTGGGAGAAGGATACACTCATGGACGCTGCAAGAGATTTGCGTGTTAATGGCTACAGTTATAACTCATTGCAGCTTGTACACTGGGCAAGTCATAATTCCCTGTCATGTTACATAATGAAGTTGTGTGATGTTATAATTATGGTTGTAAAAGCATTTCTATCCTAAGCTCTTATATTCATGCACTTATAAAGTTTCCCCAAAAATAACCCTTTGGGCTGAAATTTCTCATGCGTATTCTCAGCTCAAAGGTAAACTGATTCTGGAAAGTTTTGTGAAAGCCCATCAGCTGTTTTTGAGTGATCATGAAAAGAGTTGTTGGGTTTTGATTTCACCATTTAAAGATATTTTCAGGTTTTTTACTTTGCACACAGATACCGCAAATACAGCATTTTTTTAAAGAGCCCAAACTCACCACAAACTTTATTCTTCTGAAAGACTAGTTTTTCTTCAATAGAAATGGAAGTGAAAGTACTCACCCTCAGTATACTGTGTCTTTGTGTTGAAAGGATGCCTATTCACAGGCAATAACACAGTGATGCTTTACTCTTCCATAACACTTTCTATTCCAAGATCTCAAAGCTCTTTGAAAACATCAATGAATTCAGCCTCACAATTCCCCTTATGAAGTAGGAAGTCTTTTTATCCCCATTTTATTGATGGATAAACTGAGCACAGATGGATTAAATGACTTGCCCAAGATCACACAAAAAGTCAGTGGCAGAACCAGAAATGGAAGACAGGTCTCCTCTCACCTAGTCATGAGTTTTAAACACCGTATAGTGTGATAGATTTTCTTAAATAAAGCAGTAGCACCAAGTAGGCAATCTGCTTTGAGCTTTGGCACATGGCTCAGATTGATTAATACTTGCTGGTCCTGGTGACACCATCAGTTTTTGAAAAAATTATTATTTTTTTATCCATCACCATGGTATCTGGGCCCCTCACCAAACTTAAAGTGAAATATTAATTGAAGATCTCAATGAGAGGCTGAACATAGCACTCATCTGCTACCTGTAGCTTTACCAGTCAGCTCAGAAGCAAACGTAGGGCTTGTTTACAGATAAAGCTCTGCAGCAATGCAGCTGCACCACTGCAACACATCTGGTTGGCATAATAAAAACACCTCCATGAGAGGCAGTAGCTATGTGGCGGGAGAAGCTCTCTCGCCGGCATAAGCACCAGTGTGGACAGCACTATGTCTGTGTAACTTATGTCACTCAGGGGGGCAGTTTATTCACACCTCTGAGCGACATAAGTTATGCCAACATAAGCTTTAGTGTAGACATAGCCTTAGTAAATTGGAAAGGCACAGAGATGTGTCTTGCACCTTTTTTGGGGCCAGACTCATGCTTAACCATGTTTCTGTAGGGAGCAATTCCAAAGCCTTCATGTAACTGAGAATCAGGCCTCAAGTTGGGAAGGAAGGAAACCTTCCAAAGAATAACCAGTACCCTCCCGTCTTCCCAAGTCTGCAGACAGATGAAATTATAGCTATTTTAAAAGTCGTGGAATGCCCCCATCCATCTCATTACAACATAATGATGATTATTTAATTGACCACATTTATTTCACTGTTGATCATTTTACCATCTGGCTCCCTTGGGATGTTGGGTAGAGGCCCTGTGCTGATTTGGCTGTTTGCTCCAACCTTCCTCCTTTGCCCCCCTCTCTTTCCCTCTCCCTCACAGTCTCTTCACCTCAGCTTTACTCCACACTAGTGACCGGCCCCTCTTGCCCATTCCTCCCCTTCCCTGTCTCTCTCAACCTCCTTCACTTTCTATATAGCTGATCCCCTCCTAGGTAAACACAGCCAAAAAAGATTAATAATCATGGCACTAACATGACATTTGCCACATTGTTCATTCTGCTTGTGTGTTTTATCCCTTCCTTCACCCTGTGTCTCTCTTGCTGTGATGGGGCAGATAGGCCCCACATGGGCAACAAGGCGGGTAATGAAGCAGCTAGGTTCACTCTGGCAACCAGAGGATTAAGGTGAGTCTGTTGGCCCAACTTTGCTACATCTGCAATACACGTCAGGCATGGAGAGGGGCATTAAAAGGAGGAGACCTAGCTCAGCTCAGGGCTGAACAGGAAGGAGTGCACAGCTCTGCTTTGTCCTTGATGAAGGAAGCCTGTTTCCAGCCAAGATCCTGAGACACTTTGCTACCTGGACAAGCCTCCAACTGGATGGGACAACTAGGCTCAGGAAGACTGATAAGAAAAGGACTAACTGAGACAAGCTCTGTGCAGAAGGGTGAGGTCTGCCAATGAATCCCAAGACTAGCCTGATTTTGAATTCACTGGTTTTCCTTTCATGTTGGACCCTAATACCCCAGAAGAGGTCTTTAAATCAAGATCTGAGGACTTCAGTCACTCAGCCTGAGATTATGGGCCCATTGCAAGCGTGGGTGGGTGAGGTTCTCTGGTCCTCTGCCATGTACAGGAAGTCAGACTAGATGATCAGGATGGTCCCTTCTGGCCTTAAAATTGATGAGTTTAGATAAGAGATAGGACTCAAGTGTGCCATAGATAGAGGGCTAAAGCACCATAGCAATGGACCTGCGAGGAGCGATACTTAACTGTTGGGGACCTGCAGCTGGGTGAGCTGCCCCATGATGGGCCACGGGAGGATACTGCTTAGGCAGCCTGGTTACACTTGTTTATTTAGATGATATTGCCTAATTGTTTCCTTGTACTCTCCCATCTATGGTCTCTTCCCATATATATTAGACCGTAAACCCTCTGGGGCAGGAACTGTCTGTTCTGTTTGCACTTAGCACAATGGGGTCCTGGTCTGCGACTGGGGCTTGGAGGTGCTATGATAATACAGATTTCAATAAAGTGCCACTTGTGATACATGGAATCTATGGCCCTTCTTAAACAGGAGGCATTTAATAAAGAAAAAGATAGAAATACAGGCACAAAGAAAGGGATTTCCACACATGAACTCCGGATTTTTCTGGTTTGTTGACCAGGGACCACACCCTGTCTGGAACTCTGTACAGCACAGAGAAACACCTAGTGACTGAATAGTGTACTGCAAGTAAACAGAAAACACCACCACCTTTTTTTTTCTCTTGATCAGACTAGCTTTGACCTCTGTCTTGATCTTCATGTGCTAGATTCTTGGCAGCTGGTGCGGGGCTGATTCCTTAGGCAGACCCCAGTTTTGGCCTGTAATCATGAAAAAGTTGCTTGAGGAATATACACCATTTCATTCTCACTGGTGAGCTTTGTCAACAGGCTCTTGCTTTGACATGGTGGCTCCACATATATTTCTAAGGAATTTGGAGCTCTCACAAACTGTGGTTCTCCCTCTGGTGTTTGCTGTTCAGCTGCTTAGCAGCTTAACCTTTAAAAAACATTGTGAAGAGGATCCTGTGGGCTGGAGCACCCACAGGAAAAACAGAGTGGGTGCTCAGCACTCACTGGTAGCCCCACTGATTAGCTCCTACCCTTCCCCCCCCCCCCAGTGCTTCCCATCCACTGGCAGGTCCTGCCAATCAGTGCCTCCCTCTCCCTCCCAGCGCCTCCTGCCCACCGAGAACCAATCAGCTGTTCAGCAGTGTTCAGGAGGCACTGGGAGGGGGGGAGGAGTGGGAGCAAGAAGAGGCAGTGGAGGGAGCAGAATGCGGCAGGGTGGGAAGAGGCAGGGTGAGGATGGGGATTTGGGGGAAGGAATGGAGTGGGGCCTGGAGTGGAGCAGGGGGTCGAGCACCCCCCGGGAACTGCGGAAGTCAGTGCCTCTGAAGTGGATTGATTACTTGTGAAAACTGTCAGCCTATTTAAATCCTGGGAATGGTGGACAAAGCCCATCAGAACAATAGAAACCCCCTTCACAAATGAGGGCAGGGCCTCAGAACTTAACTGAATACAGAGACAAAGAATGAAAAACCAGGGCTAGGGTGCAATCTGTCTGTCTTCTGGGAAAGGCGGGTGTGAGCCTACAAGAACAAAAGGCCCACCTCTCTTGGAGGAGGCATGGGCCGCAGGATGAGGAAACTACTAAATATAGGGGGCAACAAATGACAAAACAGGGACATGGAGTGAGGGTCGGGTAGACCTGGAGATTGAAATTCTCTGTTCCACAGAAAAGGGACAGCACAGACTTCCCCATGATACCCTGCCTATCGGCCACTAACCTGAGCTGGAGGGACTCTATCAAGAGTGGGAGGTTAATTTAATCTGAGTCTACTGCAACAAAGGGTACAGTTAGCACCAACTGTGCTGTGGATGATGTTACAGAAGTGCTCTATGTCTGTATCTTTGCATGGAGCTCCTAATAATCACTAGGGGCTGGACTCATTTCACAAAGGCCACTGAAGAACAGATAGCAACAGCTCTTGGTGACTACCCACTTGAATCCGTTTTCAGCTGGTGATGCAGAGTTAAATGGCCCAGCAACCCAATACCAGCCCGCTGAGCTATCTCTGGCAATGAACCTACAAGCACACTTCAGAGCTGTCAAGTATCAGGGGGTAGCCGTGTTAGTCTGTATCTACAAAAACAACAAGGAGTCTGGTGGCACCTTAAAGACTAACAGATTTATTTGGGCATAAGCTTTCGTGAGTAAAAACCTCACTTCGACTCTATGCATCCGAAGAAGTGAGGTTTTTACTCACGAAAGCTTATGCCCAAATAAATCTGTTAGTCTTTAAGGTGCCACCAGACTCCTTACTTCAGAGCTGCTGAGCTCAGTCAGCGTTATAAGATTCACTCTCCAGGCAAGTTGAGTGGCAAAACAGTGATTAGCTGGGAACTAGTAGTGGGGGAACAGTCTCAGAACTCTGGGAGTGGGACCACTGTGTTGGTGAGTTCAGGTGTTTACAGCTTGGGTGGGGCAATGTTGATTTTAATGGTTCATTTAAAATCATTTCCTGTTGGCTCATTCCCACAATATATAAACTGCCACATTATCTCTCCTATGGGAGAAGCTGACTCAGCCACTTGGCTGGCTGCAGAGAAAGGTGTTTGTCTAGCAGACTAATACACCCATGACAACCAATGGCAAAAAGCGGAGAAGAGATGCACCACCACTTGGGCATATATGAGAGAAATCTACCCCTCTTTACTGTTATCTGAGCGTAATTCACTTTCTTGTCTGGTTCACCCCCTCTATTTTCTCCCTGTCTGATGAGAATTGGTTTCTCACTGGACTAAGAGTAAGCAATATCCAGTCTATCTATTACTAATGTGCCCAATATCATTGTACCTGCACCCTAAAGTGGCTTCTGCTTTTGTTTACTATATTAAATGCCACAGACATACTAAAAAGGGAAATGCACATGCTAAACTCAGACTGGTTAAAATGGTTTTGGATGTTATCTTGGAGTTAAAACATAAAGTGGGAGCAATGAGCCCTAAGTTCTACTCCATCCTCTGCCATTGATCATGTCGCTTAATTTTTGTGTGTCTCAATTTACTGCGTGCATGTTTGGGTACGTCTACATTATAATCAGAGGACAGATTGCAACTTGGGTAGACATGCTTGAATAGCTAGCACAAATACCAATAACAGGGGGAAGATGCAGTGGCACAGACATTGGCATGGGCTAGCAACACCAATAGGTACCCAGGATTATGGACAGGTCTGTGCTGACGCATCTTTGCCACTATTTTCAGAAGTACTAGCTAGATTAAAGCTAGCTCAGGTATGTCTACATGAACTGCAAACCACACCTCTGATTCCAGGGTAGACATACCCTAAGTGTGTGTGCATGTACTTAGAAAGAGTTTTGTGATCTTCAAATGAAAGGCACTATACATGTCAAAAGTGTCAGTCTGCTAGAGAAGCACAGTACGCTGTGTTCCACTTCAACTGTTTTCAGACTGTTCCCTGCATACACTTTGCTGGGATAACCAGACTAAGGCCTGGTCCACACTAACCCCCCACTTCGAACTAAGATACGCAACTTCAGCTATGTGAATAACGTAGCTGAAGTCGAAGTACCTTAGTTCGAACTTACCACGGGTCCAGACGCGGCAGGCAGGCTCCCCCGTCGACTCCGCGTACTCCTCTTGTGGAGCAGGAGAACCGATGGCGTCGGCGAGCACGTCCGGGATCAATCCCAGAAGTTCGATTGCTTACCACCGGACCCGGAGGTAAGTATAGACGTACCCTTATTAGTTTCTTATTACCTGTCCAATCCTTACACCTTCTAAAGCAGATTCACTGATACTACTTGAGGAAGGACACCTATGGGAGGGAAGTCCTCCTTAAGACAGGGAAAATACAAAGACTGAAAGGATACTGGGATTTATTGATCACAGCTTTCTTCTGGGAAGATTTGCGTTACTCCTGGAGGAATTCTGCGGGACTCCCCGCAGGAAACACACACACCCCCGCAGATTTCCTGTGTTTCCCTGCAGAAAATGGCAGGGAAGCAAAGGGAAGCCACGCTGGCGGAGGTGGTGACCATGGGGACAGTTTTTTGGGGGGATTGCCCCCTCCAAACAGAGGTGAGGCAAACAGGGTTACATGCCACTGCCCCCCCCCCCCCTCATTCTGCAAGCGCAGACCTGCCCAGCTGAAGGAGGCTGTCTGTGTCTCAGCTCCGCGGACTCTGCAGCTGCATGCTGCCTTCTGGGTCCTAGTGCCAGTCGAGCTCCCCTTCTGTGTGCTGGGAGCCTTCCTCTTTTCTATTCTGTGCAACAGTGAGTGGGGCTGGGTAAGGGGGCGTGAGGAGAAGAGACAGTGAGGAAGAAAGGGCATGGAATGGGGCAGGGGAAGGAAAATGTGGGAGTGAGGGGAGGGGGATGGAGAAGAAAAGGGAATAGGGGACAGGGCCGGCTCTAGGATTTTTGCCGCCCTAAGCAAAACCAATTTTGGCTGCCCCCTGTTTTTTTCTTACCCCACCCCCGGCCCCGCCTCAACTCCGCCCCTTCCCCAGCCCTGCCTCCTCCCCCCAGGCTCTCAAGCCTAGGAGGGAGGGAAGGGGGGAGAGGGAGAAGCAGCGCATGCGCTGCGGCCACTCGGGGTCTCCCCCTCCCTCCCAGGCTCTCAAACCTGGGAGGGAGGGGGAGCAGCGGCGCGTGAATCAGCTGTTTCGCGCGCCGCAGCCGCTCGGGATCTCCCCCTCCCTCCCAGGTTTGAGAGCCTGGGAGGGAGGACGAGCAGCGGTGCGCGAGCGGCAGCAGCGGAGGTGAGCTAGGGTGGCCGGGGCACGTTTTTAGGGGTGGCATGGCCGGCGCAAGAATGCTGCCCCTAGAAATGTGCCGCCCCAAGCACCAGCTTGTTTTGCTGGTGCCTAGAGCTGGCCCTGATAGGGGAATAGCAGGGGGAAGTGGGAGCCCAGCAGCAGCTGAGGCTCCCCTATTAAGCAGGCCCATAGAACCCTCACCCTGACAAACCCTATCCCCCTACACCTGCACCCCTACAGTGAGTCCCTCCCCCACACCCAGACCACCTCCCCCCCACTGATCCCCAACCCGCTGCACCTGGATCCCCACCCCATCAAGCCCCACTCCCCCAGCACCTGGACCCCCCCAGACCCGCTGCTGAGCCCCATCTCCCCAAACCCATCCCCCTCTCCTGAGCCCCAACCACCTTCACCTGGATCCTCTGCAGAGTCTCCCATTGCTCCTGCACCCGGAACTTCCCAATGAACTTCTACATCCAGATTTCCCCACACAGAAACTCTCACCCTACACATGTATCCCCCCCACACTAAGTCCCTCCACACTTGGACCCTGCTGGGCTGAGCCTCCATACCCACACCTGGTGCACCTGGGGCAGAGGGGCGGGGCTTCAGGGTGTTTCTGGGGCAGGCCCAGCCCATGCACTGTGTCAGGGTCAGGTGCATCCTCATTGCCGAGTCTCTGTACCGGAGGTAGGGGCTTCAGGGTGATCTCCCACCTCAATGCAGCCAGTGGCCTGTGCTCCCCACTGCCATGCTGGAGACACATTTATTTATTGACAAATAACATTTGCAGATTTTTTCAGAATTTTAAAATATTGTGTGCATAATTTTTAATTTTTGGCACATAATTTTTAGGTGCAGAGTTCCCTCAGGAGTATAATGTATATACCATGGGGCCTATTCTCCTCTCAATACACTGGGGAGGGAGAATATACCTTTGTGACTTCTGTAGATAGTCTCTCTGGACAAAAAGCTCTGGGACTATTAGATTAGTTACTGAGCAGCCTCTGGTCTGATTTTCACCTGGGGTACCTCTTGCACTTCTAGTCAGCACTAATATACTGTAGTCTGGGAACAGAGAGAGGGCATTGTTAGGTGAATGGGGGCTGCTATTTCTCAGGGGTGAAAGTATTAGGAAGGTTGATACATACTAATTTTGCAAAGCTGTAAATAGGGAGATATATAGGAAGAAGAATGGGGCAAACCTTTTAATAACAGCGAAATACACAGGGTTGGCAGAGTTAAGAGCCTCAATAAGGCTTTGGAAGGAATTATTTAGAATTTTTTTTCAGAATGTGCTTGACTTCTTCAGAAGGATCAACAAATACATTAATATTTGGTGCCAGATTCAAGGACAGAGGAGAACAAGGGTGAAAATTCTACTAAACAAACAAATATCTTCCCAAGAAGGGGTGTCCAGCATCTATGGAAGAATGTAGATTTAGGAAGATGGATTATTGGAAATTATATTCTAATTTATTGAGGGAAGGGAACTTCTTCCCACACCCTCTTCTCTGATGGAGTATCATCCCCACTGCAGAAATGTTCCTATATTTAGGAATGCTCATAGACAACATGATGGAAGGATGCCTATGGTAACAGCAATAAGAAACAAAACTGCTTGCCTTTTTAGCTTGGTAGGGTGACTGGCGGGATGGGGGGGAGGACAGAAGGGCAGCACAAAGCAGCTTCATGAGACCCTGTGCAACTTATGGGAAGTAAAGCTTATGGGACATGCAACACTGTGAGATGTAGAGAATTAGTGCAAAACAGCAAACTCTTGGGGAATTACTGCCACCTTTGCCTCCCCTGCCTTTGTGTCTGGACTTGTGTATCTAACTAGATGTACTACTGAGCAATAGAAGGGCAGGAGTATGGACTTCTTTGAGGATCTCAAGATAGCCCTAAGGCAAAATGTCTGCTCCAGCTTCAGACTTCCTATCGCCTCCCTTCCCACCCACCCACGCACCCAAACCCCTACTCCCAAAAAATTCAAGAAGTTGTTTGGATCCAAAGTTTTGTTCAACCCATTCTAATAACTAGCTTTTGCTGCAAAATTTGGGTTCTGGTTCTGAAACTCACGAGAGATCAGAGGCATTTGTTTTGCATTGACACGCTCCCCTCCAACTGTCCCCCTTGTACAGACTCAATAGAGGATGGATATCAGATATATTAACAAATGCATACCGGTTTCTGAGTGTTCCTGTTTGCTTCCTTTGTCCTGCCTTGGTGACTGAAATTTAAGTGCTTTCTAGACTTCAAGGAATTGCATATTATGTAATGCTAATATTCTAGTTGATAGGCATTCCCTTTGACACCCCACCTCAAAAAAACTTGCTCCCTTAACTCAGACTTTCCCCCTGCCTTGCACTAGGTTCTTATTTGCTATACTCACTCAGGCAGCCAGGGCTGGCACCTGAGGCGGGGAGCTCAAATGATGCCCACATGCCCCCTCGCTTGGGCCAAAACTTTGAAAGGTCTCAATTCTGCCTTCTTCCTGTTCTACTCCTCTCATGGTACTGCTCTGCTACCTACCCCAATAAAGGAGAACTAACAACTTAAAATGCCTTGTTCAAAAATGTTAAGTAACACTTAACTTTCAAATGCCTGAACAGCAAATGTAACTTTTCTTGTCTGCATTTAGGGTGACCAGACAGCAAGTGTGAAAAATCGGGACAGGGGTGGGGAGTAATAGGAGCCCATATAAGAAAAAGACCCCAAAATTGGGACTGTCCCTATAAAATAGGGACATCTGGTCACCCTATGTGCATAGTAAACACTGGCATTTTTATCTGTTTGAATAATCAAAGTGGTGCTTTCTGTGCCTTCTTGGTTGCAAAGATTTGAACTGCTTCCTGCTGAAGGTCCACAGTCTGGGCCAACTCATGCTCTATTGAGATGGTTCCAAGGCCAACCAGCCTCTCCTGTGTCATTGTGGAGCATAGATGCGTTTTTATTAACTTCAGCTTGGAGAAGCTGCGTTCTCCACTGGCAACTGTTACAGGAAGTGTTAGAAGTATGTGCAGAGCAACAAAAGCATTTGGAAAGAGGGTGGTCATCTTATTTGTGCACATATATTTCAGAACAGCCTTTGGAGTTGATCCTGCTGAAATGTATCTTGAAAGGGCTTTCAGTTCATCACTTAAATCACTCGCATCAATATCGCGCATGTCATCATGTGTCAACACTGTCTCTAGTGCCCTGCATTGCTGGTGTAGGTCTTCTTCAGGTATAGTGAGGAGTTTTAGAATATCATACAACATCCCAAATATACTGCTGTGTTACTTGAGCTCCATGAAACGTTCTTCAACTGACTGTATTGCACAATCTAGCACCTGGTTAAAGAATTCAACTTTGAATTGTTGTTTGGGGTCTCTTATGGGATTAACCCGTGCCTTGTAAATCAAAATGTCATCTTCTTCGGTGACTCTTGTATTCTTGAATGGGGGGGGGGGGGAAATAGATTCAGTGTGAAGTTCTTCTGCCAACTTCTGTGCACTCTTCAGAACGTTTTGAAATCCCTCATCTGACCGGTAAGACTGTAGGTATGATTTTGCTTTGTCCAGTTGTTCCATTGCTCCAGATATATCAAGGTCAACATCTTGGAGTCTCTTGCTTAGAACATTTATTTCAAACAGTATGTCATGGCACAACACTAAGCCACACAGAAATTTGAAGTTATGTATGTTTCTGGTGATTTCATTTCCCTCTGCCACTGTTCTCCCACGAACAATTCCTGTTATAGCATTATCCTTCATAATTGCAACTATGGCATCATCGATCTTCCCAATTTGGTGTTTGATAGGCTTTATTGTCTCCACTCGACTTTCCCATCATGTGGCACTCAGTGGTTTCAGTGTCAGAGAGGATGTTCCCAGATGTTGCTTCAAAATTTGCCATCGATGAGTTGATGCAGAGAAAAATACATAGATGCTTTCAGCAGCCTCATTAGAAGCTGATACTGCATCACTGACCACCAAGTTCAACGAATGAGAACTGCATGGGACAAAAAAAGCTCGAGGGTTTAACTCTCGGATCTGTGTCTGCACTCCTCTGTTCTTTCCTCTCATGTTGGCACCATTATCGTAGCCCTGCCTGTCATGTCAGCTATTGCAATTCCCGTATCTTCCAGCTTTTTAAGAAGCACATTTGTCATACCAGCTCCTGTAGTATCATCAATATCAATAAATTCTAGAAAATGCTCTCTGACCGTCACCATTGCAGGGACATTTTCACTAGGTTTTGTTGTTGTTCTTACAAAACGCACCTTTAAAGTCATTTGTTCCGTATGGCTGATGTCAGGTGTGCAGTCCAGAATAACAGAGCAATATCTTGCTGACTTCAGATCTGCCACAATCTTCTGTTTGACTTTTGTTGCCAGTAGCTGTATGATCTCATTTTGAATTGTTTTTCCAAGGTAGCGGTGTGTGTACATTTCTTGGGTGGTGACTCTTCTTAGATGCTCCTGGAGTACAGCATCAAACTCAGCCATCAGCTCAACAATTTTAAGGAAGTTTCCATTGTTTGGCACATACAGCTGATGTGAAGTGCCACGCAGTGCTCGGTTTTGGGTAGCAAGCATTCTCACAATGGCAACGAGCCTTTTCAGAACATTTTGCCAGTAAAGAGACTCTGATGCAATCTTCTCTTGATGCTGATCATCTCTGGTGGCCTTTAACCTTAGTCTCATCTCAAGCTCTTTCCACCTATGGAATGCTCTCTGGTGATTTGCTGCCTTCTCATGGCATTCCATATATCTAGCTAGATTTTTTCAGTCCTTTGTTCCTGTAGAATCCAATGTGGCTGGAACATTAGACTGGAAGAGTTTGCAACAAAAACAGTATGCAGCATTCTGGGTTTTTGAGTACATAAGCCTTGGCCTCTCCACTTTGTCACCATTGGGGATTTCACGCCAGTAATGTGTTGGATGGAAACTTCTATTTTCATTGTTTTGGGGGAACATGACATTTTTCACTTGCTGTGGCCCATGCAGTACAAGGAAGTCCCTCAGACTACTGCTCAAGTTGGTCCACAGTCCTGGATCATTTAGACTTAAGGAATTAAACTCAGCAGCAGCTGTTTCTTGTGCCTCCACCACACTCTCTTCTCTAACTTATGCTTTTCTTCAGGAATGTGCATGGTTACATCCATTTGAGATGGAGATATGGATGCTGCAGTAGCTGCCAGGTCACTTGCACTCTGACTAACTGGAAGATCAGGCATCTCCTCACCACTCACATCCTCATTAGGGCCGGAAGACTCACTGTGAACGTTTGTGTCTATGTATCTCAGGAGAGCTCCTCCCTGCTTAGATAAAAAAGCTTCTTTCGCTTGCTTTCTTTTTCTGAAAGCTGCCCCAGAGGGGTGTTTTCTTCTTTCACTCATGACTGCTGTTCTGTGCCAGCTATAGTGGCTCTCAACACTCAATTGAAGGGGACAAATAAGCAGGCTGGTAGCAGGGCCTGAGTGAAGGAAGATATCAGCGCCTTAAGGGCCTAACTGGCTCCTACTACTTCAGTTGACTGCCTGTTCTCCTCAAGTGGGTTCAGGGAAACAGCAGGAAACAGGAAGCTCCTTGAGAAGCTAGTGTTAATCAGTCCAGGCTCCTGGGTGTGCTAGAGAGGTACCTAAGAGGCTCCTCCTCCTCCTCTCTCTCTCTCTCTCTCTCTCTCCCTACAGCTCCTGCTGCCTTCTGTTATTCCCTCTCACCTTTTCTCCTGCCTGACTGTTATGTCTCTTGTGCCCTCCTTCCTCCAGCACAGCACTCCTCCATCTCTGTGCATCTAGAGCAGAGAGAATACATATGCTCCAGCAGCGGACACAATTTTCTACACTCTGGGTCCTAGTGGCACCCCTGCCCCCCCACAGTCTGGCACCTGAGGCAGCCGCTTTAGTTCTCCTCATGGTAAGGCCAGCCCTGCAGGCAGCATGGCCCAAAAGATCCCTGAAAGTTATATCAACAAAAGTGACCTCTGCAAAACAAAGTCCTCACTGAGAGAGCACGGGGATCTCACTGATTTCCGGGTGTATTGTGCCACAGCTTCCATCACACACCTATCAGCCTCCCAAGGTCAGTTCTTTAGTGTTCAACCTCTCCGCAGCATTTAGAGTTCACTGTAAAATCATGGGCCTGATTCTCCACCAGTTTGCCCTTTCACACTTGTGCAAAATTGGATGTAAAATGCTACCAAATCAGAATTTTCCACTCATTTACATCAGTGTTAGCATTTTAAACCCAGTTGGCACAGGTATTTATTTTTTAAAAAACCCTAGTAGCAAGATAGTGGCAGGGGGAAAACAGGCTAAACTCTAAATGTGGCGCCTGAACTACAAAAGGAAGGGGGCTGACATTGATCTAATTTGAGAGGTCAATTTAAGGACACATGAGAAACCAGTAAATTTATAGAGGATACCTAGCAATAGTTGTTGAAAGATTCAGAGGGTGTTCCTTTTGGCAGGACATCAGGTTCAAACAACAAGCACTGAGCTAACAATAACAATAATATTTTCTACACATAGGTAGTGCCTTTCATTTTACAAACAATAATTAATAACAAGTTCTGGAAGAAAGGGGAATAGAGACTGTTGATAATTTGGTAGATGCCACAGATTCACTGATGTTGAAAAGTGGACTTTTACGTACGCCTGGTGATAGAGGAGACAGGGTCCCCATGTTAGTATTTGTGTGGAGGCCTTGTGAGCATTCTTTGTAGTGGACTTGGGTCAACTTAATAGGCCAATATTTTATTTTTTTAATAACCCAGATGCCTAAGTGGTTATATGCAAAAATGTGTGTGCATGTGTGTAATCAGGTAACCATGCAAGCAAAAGATTAAATTGCCTGTACTAGAGAGGCATTTGGTGCTTGCATGTATTACTACCTGGTTTTGAATGTGCATTTTCATATACTGTGCTTACAGTTGCCTGCATGCAGATTTATGTATGTTTTCTGGGATGAATTCAGTGACTTGTTTTTGAAAAATATCCATATGAACATATAAAAGGAGAGAGAGGCCCAAAGTGAAACCCTATCTCTAAGTACTCCCAGACTTTGAATCCAGACCCAAACTTTTCAGTTTAGGACTATCTCTACTAGAAAGCAGCTCTAGCCTGTGCTACTTGCCTTTTCATAAGAACAAAGAAACAGGGCCATCCTTAACACACCTCCTCTGGCTTCTTGTCCCTTTCAAGATGCAATTCAAAATGTCCCTCTGTTTTTAAAAACTTCCAAGGACTTGCTCCATCCTACCTCAGTCACGTTGGGCCAAATACACATGGGAATCTAAGGGTACATCTACACTACAGCGGGGCATCGATTTAAGATACGCAAATTCAGCTACGTGAATAGCGTAGCTGAATTCGACGTATCGCAGCCGACTTACCCCATTGTGAGGACGGCGGCAAAATCGACTTCTGTGGCTTTCTGTCGGCGGCGCTTACTCCCACCTCCGCTGGTGGAGTAAGAGCGCCGATTTGGGGATCGATTGTCGCGTCCCAACGGGACGCGATAAATCGATCCCCGAGAGGTCGATTTCTACCCGCCGATTCAGGCGGGTAGTATAGACCTAGCTTAAGGCAGTCTATGATAGTGTACAGTTACACCTTCTTTCAGGCCACTAGGCACAAATTACACCATGCGGCTTGTCTACATAGCACTTTATTACAAGCCAGAGTGTGAAGCTACAATGTACCAGCTTGCCACACAGTAACGTCCCATGCAGACACTGCAATAGCTTACTGAATATCCTGGAGTGTGGCTTAAGCCTTTAGACTACCCTCTGATTTTGGCATCTTATCTCTTGCTTTCTCTCCTCATTCACCACGGTCCTTATTTCTGTCTCTTAACACAGTCTCACCATATTTTACAAAGCAAGAGCTGATGATAAAGTGCCAGAGCCTTGTGACTTGTGCCCCTAAATCACTTAGCCACTTTTGAAATCCCCACCCAGAGTCTGCATAAAAGAAGTTGCACAATGTGAGATATTTCTCTGTATTGCATTATGGTAAGATGCTCCCCGTGCTACACAAGACCCGACTTACGCAAATTCACACTTACGGAAAAAGTTCCATAAACCAGAAATAGGATTTTCGAGTTGCAGAAACTTTTGCGTAACGTACGGGTATACGTTTCTGACTTACTCAAAATTCAAGTTACGCAAGGCTTTCTGGAACGGAACAATTGTGTAAGTTGGGAGGCATCTGTAACTCTGAAGACTGGCACGGTAATCAGTCTGAGGCACGAGTAATAGAGAATGAAAATCAGAGCTGTGCCAATGTCACAAAACTATTCACTTTGTTTATGGTTTAATTGCTTTTATGTGGATGATTAAACCCTTTTTTCTCTTGGTATTTGGAGTAACAGTCAGGGCTGTTACCAGGGCAAGTGGGGCAGCCACCCAAGGCGCAAAAATGTCATGTGTCCCTCCCCCACCCCCAAGATTTCTGCCTGTCTTGTAGCACAGAGATTTTCAGCATAGGCCCCACAGTTTGAAAAGTGTCACCTCCTGCCAGGAGCTGGTGGATTGGGAGCTGCCTGGCCCACTCAGGCTCCCGGCTGTATGTGCTATGGGAGCTGGGGTGCTGGCTGGCTGCCCAGCAGTCCTCCCTGCCCTGCTTCCTGAGTCTGGCTGCCTCTGCACGGCCAGGCACTCCCCAGGCAGGGTGGATGGCACAGCTCCGAGCTGCTCCTCAATGAGCTCTTGCCTCTCCCCCAAAGGAGCCTAGCACTGATCGGCAATGCCCACTGGAACTGGCCCCTGCTTGCCAAATCCGGCTGCCGTGAGATGCTCCCTGAGGTACTCGCTTGCTGCTGCCCTGGTGCTCCAGGTTCTGCTGCTGCTCCTCAGCCCAGAGGTGATGCATGGGGCAGTCATGTGGCTTATTCACACCCCTGAGCGACACACGTTATACCGACATACATGGCAGTGTAGACATAGCCAGAGACTGGAAGTGAATTAGCAAATAACTGCTTTAGTGAGAAGCTAAATTCAACTATTAGAGCAGGAGAAAGAAAAGAGTCACCACTGTCTGTGTCATTCACTAGAGAAGCTTCTGCAGGCTCCTGTCTTAGAATCTTAAGGAAGATTTTATGCTCAGGTATCTATATTTTCTACTATACAGGTGTTCATGGAATCTCATTACTCCAGACATTATAGCTAAGGCCTCTTTATTTGAGTACAAATCCTTTCAGATCTTATCCATCTGTGTGATTCATACTCATTGGGCTTCTCTCTGTCATCGGGCACTCTGTGAGCAATCACAGCTTCTACTTCAACTGGGGAGACATCCCAAGCCAAGATTACAGGTACAGTGTGTGCCCGAAGGTATTGACACCTGTGCAAGTGGCTAAGCCTGCTTATCTGCACCAAATAGCTTTTGTAGTTTGTGACTCCACAGAAAGCACGCAGCATCTCACTTGCAGGATTGGACCCTGATCAACAGCACATTCAGACAATGACATACAGCATTTTGGGGGGTGGGAGGGGGACACTGTCCCATGATTATTTTCCCCATGCTGTATAAAACATCTGCCCAAATGCTTACCAGTTAGATACATACAAAATGAATTTTTCCATGGTGGTTTGCAAAAACCGCTCTGCTCAGTAACACTGGTCAGCACAATGTTGATGCTAACTTTATTGTAATTATTTGTATTACCATAGCTCCTCGGAGCCCCAGGTGCAAGCCAGGTCCCTGGTGTAGCAGGTGCTGAATGAACACAGAACAAAGGCAGTACCTGTCCCAAACAATTTACAAACTGAAAAGGGTGAATTCCTTCAGCATCAACTGTGTCCTAAATTATAGTTATTCCCTTTACTCTGAACCTGTAAACTTGTAGTCCACTTAATACCACATCCAAGGAACACAAGTGCAGGTCTTTATTTCTTCCATAATTAGTTATTTAGATAAAAGATGGGCCTATACCAAGCCTAGTTCCTCAAGCTTCATGCTCTGACCTTCCTTTTTTGGGGAAGACTATCAAGAAAGTTGTGATGAAGCAACTTCAATATCATTTGGAGTCCTCTGATTTTCTTGGCCCCTTTCAGCCTGGGATAGGATTGATAGCTGCCCAGCACCTCTGAACGATCAACAAGGTCAGATGTTGAGTTCAGTCCTTTTGGCTGCATCAGCAGGCTTGGATACTATTCACATTGATGTTTTGTTGACTCCCTTGTAGCTCACAATAGCAGAGAAGTATTACTCTTTAGTAATGGTTCTGTTCTTTCCTCCTACACAGAGCACCCAGTGACCCAGAAGGTAGTTATTAATTATACTGATGTGTTATTTACTACAGCACCACAGCTGTATTCATCTCCAAAGCACTCTATGTGCAAGAAGACAAGTCTCCTGCCCCCAAGACTTTACGATTTAAGGGCTCAGTTGTGCAAGGTGATGAACACCCTACATTCTTAATTGTTTCAATGGGAACGAAGGATGCTCAGTACCTTGCAGGACTGATCCCTAAATTAGACAAAGAGAATTGATGTAACAGTAGGGTTACCATATTTTGTGCCTCCAAATGGAGGACACTCCACGGCCCACGGCCCCGCCCCCAGCCCCGCCCACACCCCTCCCCCTCCCCAAAGTCTCCGCCCCCTCCCCTGCTTCCCGCGAATATTTGATTCGCGGGAAGCCTGAAGCAGGTAAGCGGGGTGTGGGGGGAGGAGGCGTGGCCCAGGCTGGCCCCCGGCGGCTCCAGCCTGGGTCGGCTCGGGCCCTGGGGTGCCGGCCCCGGCCGACCACCCCCGGCCCGCCCAGCACTGCCGGCCCCCGGCGCACAGCCCCGCTCCCGGCCCCGACTGACCCGGCTCCCCGCCGGCCGGGATCCCCGCGGGCCCGGCTGACCCGGCTCCCCGCCGGCCCGGCTGACCCGGCTCCCCGCCGGCCGGG